>NC_071611.1:59220829-59520829 GCF_024509145.1 Vidua macroura
TTGGAAATGAGAATTATTTTAAACCAGTTTTACTGTCTGTTACTTCATTCAGTGCTACTAAGCTCAGTCTGTTTTCACCAGATAATACCAGTGATAAGTTAAGGAACACAAAGAACATGAAGAATTATGCGCCAGCACTTTCCAGATTTAGTTTCATAAGAGTTACCAAGAGATACTGAAATGCTGGTAAACACAGTTTTTATGCAAAGTAATGGACTGTCACTTCTTTGGCAAAGAAACATTGATGAAAGGATGAGAAACACTGTGCACTTATTCAGGCTACAGAAGAACAGATCCAGACCTATATCCTAGCTATTCTTAGTGAATATACTTGTTAAATAATTCTAGCTCTGTTTTGTATTTCACAGACACCAAGCTGAGTATAAAAAATATTGTTATTTCTGCACATTCAAGTAATTTTGCAATGACATGAAGAAAAAGAACATTCTAGAGGAAGTTGTGGGTTTGGTACATACAAAATAAACAAAATATGAATGGCTTTATCTAAACAAAATCTTCTGGCTGTTTAATATTTCTCTGGTTCCATGGTATGATGGAATCACAGAACAGTCCAGATTGTTAAGGACCTGGTCCAATATTTGCAGGAAAAAGAAGCTATATGAGTGCCCTGTCCAAAGGCATCATGAAAACCTCCAGCAATGGGGACTCCACCACATACTTGGGGAAGTTGTTCTAGTGATGGGTTTTCTTCATTGTGAACAATTTCTTTCTTATGTCAATATGAAATCTCTCCCAGTGCAAATACCATTGCCTCATGCAATTTCCCTGTGTCTACTTATGAAGAAAATTTCCATTTTCTTTGTATCCATCCTTTAAGTATCAAAATACTGTGATGTGTTGTCCATGAGCAATCTCTTCTCCAGGAAGAAGAGTTAAAACTCCTTCAGCTTTTCATCAGAGAAGCTTCCTCAGCCCTTTGATCACCTTCATAGCTTTCTTTGACTTTCTCCATCTGTCTTTCTGCATCTTTCTTGATCTGTGGGGCCCAGAACTGCATGCAATAGTCCAGGTGCAGCCTGACAAGCACTGAGAAGATTGTGGTGATCCTGTCTCTGTCTCCAGCAATGTCTCAGTGGGTGCAGCCCAGGACTTGATTTACCTTGGTTGCTGCAGTGGTGCACTGTCAGCCAACACCTAGGCATAAATAGGGCGAGGTTTGATGTCAGTACTGACAGTGGAATAGCTCTTGGTATACAAATATATACAAATGTATAAAAGTATACAAGCACACTTCCACTTATATACTGTGTGCACATTAGCCATCAGTTACAGTACAGAAGGAGTTTAAGCATTCCAAATCCCACCAGTAAACAGTTAATCCAATTCCAAATTTTGACTTTCACGGGAAAAGAGCTATCAGAAAAGAAGAACCAATTTGTATTTGTCCTTGTAAATAAGGTCTTTCTAGCAGAAGGATTTTTTTATAATTACGTTTATCCTCCAGTGAATTAAAATATATGGTACATAGGTAGAAAATTATCTTCCTGTCTGTTGTGAACTTTCAAACCTTTCAATAGAGTCTATCCCAATTTCAGACGAGAGTTTGGTTTCTGGTCGTTAATGGAATGACTAAACAATTGCCCTGATTGCTTGATCTAGGTTTCAGCATGTTTTATGTAATTAGGCTGATATATTCAAGATGAAAAATTCTCTCAGATCTTGCCAGTGGATTCTGCTGCTTTCAGAACTCTTTTTTTAAAGGATTCTTTCAATGCCAAATTATTCAGAATATTTTCTCTTTGACCACTGATAATTTCCCCACTGTTGATAAACTTTCACGCATCTCCAAATCACAGCCAGAAGAACATAAACTGTGAATTTTATTTGTAAGCATTCCAAGGATATAAGGGTATGAAATAAGTGTAATAATCAGACCAAGAAAAAATTTGAATATTTCACAGCATTATTGATTCCCTAGGACAATGTAGGCAGTCTGGGTTGTTGGCACATTTTTAAGAAGTTTTAGTATTTCTAACTGATCTGATTTTTCTATCAGTAGATAAGGAAATAGTGCAAAGAAATCTGTAATAACAATTAAATTATTTTGTTGACAGCTTTCCTGTGACACTTTGCCTCCTTTTTTTTTTTTTTTTCTTTTTTTTTTCTTTTTTTTCTGGTTGTTAAGTTTAGCTAAAAAAACCTCTCACTTCAGGTTTCTATGCTTTCCTGAAACAACATGATATTTTAACCAGTTCTCTGATCCTCTTCCTTCTTTATTTATACAAAACAAAACTAGAAGCAGATTTGTTAAATTTGAAAGACACACGGACCTTGTGATTCTCATCTTCAGTTGTTTGTCTTTTTAGCTTAACTGAAGTCTTTCAATATGAACTGGAGATCTTCTGATGGTACAAAACTTAATTTTGTATCATATCTCTTGTTTCTAAACTACTTTGCAGTTTGTCTGTCTCATTTCATGCACCCACACACAAACACAGAGCATCAGCCATCTCCAGTGGGAGGGTGACAGCCACACAAGCCCACTGGTAGCCAACCAATGCACTGCATGGCAGTGGCAAATGGGAATATTGGCCAGGGATGCCACATCAAATCCCCCTCTCCAGAGTATCCCATAAAGTTTTCAATACCTGTGAGGAGCAGGTATCTTAATTTTTGATCATTAAAGAAGAAGACTATGCCAAGAACATGACTTAGTGGAAGGAGAGGCAAGACCAACTTGTCAGTAGTCTGGGCTAGCAGTCATCCAGAAGTTAGACAAGGCAAATGATTGGAGCATAAAAGCCTTCACTTTGTCCTTGATGAACAATCTAAGAGAACCAAATATCTGAGGAAGCCACCACCATAAGGTACAGCAGGAGACAGACAGATGTGCAGCCTACACTTAGGTGCTTCAAAAGCCCCAGAATTCAAAAGCTGCCTCAAAAAATCTAAGTTTGGCACAGCCACAGAAAGGACAGCTATATGCAACCAATGCTAACGTTCCTCAGGACTGGATTTCATGCTCCTGCACGACTGGTCTCCAGTGTACACTAACATGCTGTGAGTGTTCCCAGCAGAGGGTCCAATCTTCCATGGTAACGCGCTTCAGGGAGCTCTGGAAATGCTTTAATTATTAAAATGAATAATTCCTACCAACACATTTAATTGGAAAATATTACATGTTTAAATGGGCTCTAATGGAAGGGCTCTGAAAAATCTGACTATATAATAGAGTATGCTGTTTGAAGTGAATTTTAGCAATATTTTTTCAGTGAATAACACCATGCATTATTTATCCTCTCTCTTTTTAATCCTGTCTGAGAGTTTATATGAAAAAGGAATCACTGGAACCTCAGAAATAAAATGCAAATCTGTGAATTGCCTCCTACGAGTTTAACCTACCAACACTAGCCCATCCTCCTTCCTTGCTTCCTGTTCCCTAGTTTCCAAGGAAATAGTTCAATGAATTTATTGCTGCAGAACAAACTAACCCCCTTGTTTCTGCCTCAGTGCTGGTCGGACTGTGCAGGACTGACCAATTACAGGAACATTTGTAGTTACCACAGCCTGACAGAGATGGGACATAATCAAAGGCAAGAGAAGGCCAGTGTGAGTGCGGACTTGTGGGAGTCACAAGGGAAGAGGGCAGTAAAGAAGGTTTCAGGACATAGATATCAGCCACACAGAAGAAGCAAGGATAGGTGTGAACCAAAAGAGTCAGCAAATATCTACAAAGAGGTTGCTACCTGCTCTCAAGGTGGTAGTTTGGATCTTTAAGGTGCTTTCTAGCCCTGATCATTCTGTGATTCTGTGATTAGAAATATACAGCTTCACAGCTGGAGTTATCTAAACTGTTGAACTTGCATTCTATCATGAGAGAGTGGGACTCAAGGAAGGATTTATGCCTCCAGATTAAGTTCTGCCAAGCCCAGAGCCTACAGTGAGCCTTCTTAAAGGGAAGGACCCACTGGATATACAGCCTTGTAAAGCAATGGTACTGTCAGACTTTGCCTGATCTGATTAAAAAAAAATAAATCACTCTTCATACTTCTTAGCATTTTTTTTCTTCCTTGGAATGTAAATATGTTACCTTCTAGATGGTGGATAAAGCAGGAAGCCATTTAATCTGAAAGTTACCTTCTTTCCCTCAAATTCTAGTAGGAATATAAAGAGATGAGGAAAGGGACATTCAAGAGAGGTATTGTTATTATTAAAAAAATAATTTTCAAGAGAAGAGGGGAAGTCAGAAAACATTTTCTACTAAATTGAACTTCAATTTGAAAATGGCAACTATTATTTTAACTGACTCTAAGCAGGACCCATAGACACAAGTGGAAACTTGTTTCATTCTGCCTGGTTTCTGAAACAAGCAATCTTAATACTTTTTGAGCTCTTTCTTCTCATCTCAAACCAGAGCATTAATTCACACGTTTGTTTTTTTTTTTTCTGTTTATCGTGACACTAAAACAAAATTGTGGGGGCTTTCTTATTTATTGCAAATACAGCATTTGACAGGCCTGGTTGTTTTTTGTGGTTGGGTGGTTTTTTTGTTTGTTTGTTTGTTTGTTTTTGTTTGTTTGTTTGTTTGTTTGTTTTCTCTCTCTCTCTGTGCATATTCATTAGCTGGAGGAACGTGCTGAAAGTAATGCGATTTCCTGTGTAGCTGTTAAAGAGTTCAGACTCCCAGATTCCAAAAAGAGAGATTCTGCCCAAAAGATTCAACAGAGCACAGCACAGCAAGTGTGGGAGGGGAGCCAACTACACTCTACTGCACTTTGTAACCCTAACTCATTGGGCCTGTTGGGGATTGCAATATTCAAATTCAAATAGAAATTAATTGGTATCACACTATTGGCAGTAGCTACCAAACATCCATGCTGTAGCTCACAGATGAAATTTAAGCGTTCCCAGAGCTCTGAGATTACCACAACTCCACCAGTTCCCTCAGATTTTGTTCTGCTGTAGCACTGTATCTTGTCTGCAGTTTGGCTATTTTCGTCAATAGCTCCCCTTGAATCTGTATCTTTTGCCTAACTTCTTTGTTTAATATTTAACATTCTGTGGTTCCTTGAGTAAACAGCTTGCACATTGGAATCTCTTGTGGCTGCTTCTGCTGAGTCAGACATCAAAATCCAGCTTCTGGTAAGGAGTCTGTGACATATGGACAAAGCTGTGTTTAATCCAACACTTGGGTGTGATTTGAAGCTCTGATTAACTAAATTATAACTAATTTCATCAACTCTCAACATATTTGAAAAGAAAAAGGAAACAAGGGAAAAAAACTAAGACCAGGATTTTTTTTCCACATGAGAAAAATAAATGAGGATGCAATAATGGCTTCAATACAAAAAGACCAAAGTTTCTGCAGATGCTTGAGTGTTTGCAAGCTCCTGGACTGTGGTAAAGCAGGAGCTGAACCCACTGCTATATCTGTCACAAGGAGAGATTCTGCAGAACCTTTCAGCTTGCTGGAAGATAAATGTGAGTAAAGGGAAGCAAATAAAAGCTGTTGTAACCTGTTTGTTCATACTGCATTTCCCTGCCCACATGGTGGCTAGTCTTGCCAATTCTAAAAAGCCAGTTTTTCCTTCAGGCCTCAAGAGATACAAAAGACACGGGCTTTTGGCTTTGCCTGTTGCTCTTGGAAAGCTTCAACATATACATTTCATTTTCTCCACCATACAACCAGGTTCTAAAATGTATCAGATGCAGCATGTCTCAAAATACTATATATTGAAATCCTGTCAAGAATGAATTTCATCAAAACTATTTTGTTTAGCAAGCCTAAAACTTGGCAGGAATTTCCACATGACAGATACTGTTCTAGAAACACTCATAAATGTTAAAAAAGGCACAAAAATGTAAAATTAACCTAATGCAGGCAAAAATATTTTGATGCTGCATGAATGTACTATTACACTTAGAGAGAGGTTTTAACATTTATTAGGAGAAAAGAACTAAGCCTGGAGGACTTGGAGAGGAGGAGGGAAAAGTTTTGCTCAAAGTGACCTTGCAGCTGGGAATGCTAAAAATGTCAATACGAAAAAACACCACTTATTATGCCTAATGTTGTTCATCCTCTACCTGCAGGGAGCCTGTGACCCCAGGGAACAGGAGCCTGTGTCCCAGAGAGCACAGAGACTGTGTTCCCAGGGAATAAGAGCCTGTGTCCCCATCCAGCATTATTAGTGAGGTAATGATATAAATCTACTCAGCATTTTGGCTGTGATTTGATGTTGCCCTTGGTTACCTGTATGTGTTGACTTACACAATGTTATAGGTTAAGCAGAGCAAATACCTTTCATTTAAGACAGTTTTGAATATGGTGCTCTTACAGAGCCAGAAAGCTAAAATATAGATGTTTCTATCCAGAAACATCTATTTTCATATCAAATCTCTGTTTCCAACAGACACACAGAGCTAAAATTCTGCAACTAGCATACAGTTCATATCTATAATGAAAATCAAAAAGCAAAATCCCTGTAACAGGAGTGCACATTTAAATTACATGCCATTGAAGCAGAAATTAATTTAGATGTGATGAATATCCTTCTCTCTTCTTTTATCTTTGATATTCTAGAAGCAGGTAGCTCTTGAAGGCAAGGCCTGGCCAGGCTCTAGGCCAAATGATTCTATCTTTTGACATTTAAAACTTGACAAGAAAAGTAAATATAAAGTAATTAAGCTGAAATCAATTTTATTTCCTAAGTTAAACATATTACAGTATTTCCAGCTGCCTGCTCAGTATAACTATGCAGAGAAAAGTAGGACTAAGTGTTTAAATAAGGTACTGTAGTTGCACTCTGAAGATGAGGCAAGACTGGAATCCTTGCTATTTTAAAAAAAGAAAGAAAAGTGCTAGCCAGTCTTTTCTGGAGAAGAAGCTGAGTAGAGAGCTGAGACATAAAATTGCCATAAGGTTTGGAGAGGTTCAAAATTAAGCAGAGACATCCTCATGTTTAATCTTGAGATTAAAAAAAAAAACATTTTGGGGTGAGTTTGCTGTTGTTGTACAGTAATACAGTTCTATAAAAGCTATAACACCAGTCTTCCTCAGGATTGCAAAGGTGGTGGTGATGTTGTTGACAGAAAAATTAGAAGGATTTTTGAAGGTTTTTTACACTTAGATTGACAGCTTTATTTCTCAAGTTCAAAGAAAATCATATCAATATTGACATATGCCTTTCCCCATCCCTTTATCTTTGGCTTGAGGTTGTCAACCCATTTCATCATTCCATCGCAGAACCCCCACCTAGTGTGCACTCTGCACCAGGAGGAAAAGAGCTCTCTAACTTTGAACACTTCAAGATGATATGAAGAAGATGCAAACAAGTGTACTGAAAGATCAGGACTTTATTGCAGTTTTTAAAACCAGCATTGCATTCTTGCTGTTTGGCTGTTTTACCTGTCCTGAAATCTGGGGAATGCTTTCTGTCTTGTCAGTAAGCTACACCAATTTTCTTAGCTATTTAAACAAAAACATTTATTCTAGCCTGCAAGCTCTCCTTATTCAAAAATATGTAAGTATGGCAAAGAGAAATGCAATTTTGAATCTTTTTCTGACCTCTGTGGGAGAAACTGATAGATCCATTAAATGGTAAGTGCTTCTTCCTCACACAGCCTTAAATTGGCTTTCCTTCAACATGAGCTTGCACTCTTATTAGTTTCAGAGAAAACTCCAGGCTGCCACCCTGTCCCTTCTTTTCTTTAAGGTTAGTGAAAATATTCCAGCTAGGATTTATTTTAAAGGTGTGTCCTTTTTCACAAAAAAATACAACAATCTTAGGCAAACAGAAGAACAGCAGGCAAGAGGAATTCTTTAGCTAGCCAATGTTCCATATTTTATTTTCCAACAGAGAATCTTAACAATCACCCATTGTGTTAGAAAGCCACATGATGATAATATAAATTCACTGATGCAAACCAAAGAGCTACAGACCTTTCTAAATCAACATAAACATATCCCCAAATCTGCATGTAGACCAGCTGACAGGCGTTCCCTCTATTTTCCTAGGAGCCTTGCCCAAGGCTGGTTGTGCTCAGAGCCATGGGTGAGTGTGAAAGATCAGAGCAGAGCGGGGGTTCACTGCAGCAAGGCACGAGCCACCCTCCTCAGCCAGAGGGTTTGGCTTCTTCTTTAGTTAATGACAGCTGAACCATTTCTCCAACGATACATTCATACTGCCATATCGGAAAAGAATGCCATCCATACATGTTTTGTGTCCCACAGAGGTTATGGTGACATTTCAGAAACTTCTAGGGCTCTTCTCAGAATATCATTCTAGTCCATGAGTCTGTTGTTGCAGCATAACTAGTCTGGAGGCTCAGGGCAGGTTGTGCTGCTGAAGAGCCCAGGGTCAGGGACTTCTAAATCCCATCTCCAGGCTGTGACCAACACACTCTTGTGTTTTATGGAGGAAATCATCACACACTTCTCTGCTTCCAGTTCTCCATCAATAAAGTGAAGGGTAAAAAAATTATAAATTTACAAAGGGTGGATTAAGAATTAGTTATTTGTATACAAAATTGTGTATAAGATATGCACTAAAGATTGCTATGTTTGGTCTATTTATAAACATGCAGGACAGAGCACACATACTGAAGAAACTCAGCCACTCAGTATACTTCAAATGCACTTCAAGTATAGAAACATTAAAGAGCACTTATTGAACAAACTCCTCCACACAGAAATAAGAGATCTGAACCAATTATTTATACTATATGCCTTCCTTTGTATCTCAATACCATTTATGAATTCCACTTCCTTGTCACCAAGAGTTGTCTGGACAGTGGTTGATTCTAATATGATCAGAATAAGCAATAAAAATAATCAAAGTAATAAACTTGTTAATACAATTATCAAGATAATAGTCTTGTGGATGGCCCGTAAAACAAAACACTTCCAAAATGAGATTGAAGGCATTAGGTGTCTTGAGCTGTTTCAATAGTGAGGAAAGCTGTGTGCCTCCCTTTTTACTGGGATTTTGTCTTTGATTTATTTTTATCTTATTTATAAAGGAAAAAACAACCTTTTTAATAATCAAAAAATATAAATTGCTTAATGCAGTTTTGAATTTCACTTATAATATTTTTCCTAATGACAGGACCTCTATAGATTCTTTCAGGTGGAGATGAGATGCACAAGGACTAGCCTACACTACAGACTCTAATTCTGATGCAGAAAAGAATTTCCCAGCACTGGCATGGAAGTAGTGTTGCTTTACAAAATAATTTTAAATTCTTCAAATAAAATGTGTATATTAAAAGAGCAAAACCAAAGTAGTTTGTGTCGTCCAAAAAAAAACTTATCTGGGCTACTCCCTCCTTTAAGCCTGGAAAATTAAATTCTGTTTTCACTTCTGAACAAAGCCAGAGCTTTGTATTGGTCAAATACTTCATTTTTTCCAACTACATAATGAGTAGGAAATACAGTCCCTTGGATAGGCAATATGAGTCATTCATGATCTTTCACTTTTTCCCATTCTTTTAAATTCAAAAATTTGTTTGCAAAGCTCAACTCATTTTGTTTTAGCATGTATAGAATTTATCCTTTAAACAGAGTCTGGACCAAGATTTAAGGAGCCAGCTAGATGGCATGTTGATTTTTAATGGCACTCACACACACACTCTTATGTCCAAACCTACAGAAAGATACCACAGTATTTTGAAAACGTATGATTTACTATTGGGTGGCAAAAGGAGAATCCTGCCCATAGCTGAGACAAGAAAAGCAGCTGTCCTAACCCACCACCAGTGCAGGAAATCTTCAAGAGGGGCTGGCATTACTGGGGATGCATCCCTCAAGGAATCTCAGACTGAACATGTTTTACTGCTCACCTGTTCTCAGAACAATGTTCTCAATATCAGAAGTGAGAGGACAAGGAAAAATATTACTAGGGTTTTTCATTCAAGCTTCCAGTTAATAGTTGGAGATTGATGGAACAATTTACTTGAAAATGGATTCATTAAAAAATTAGGCTACTACTCAGTTTGTCCAGAATTACTTTTTTTAAAACTATTTAGCAACATTTCATCATTCTGTACACTAATTACAGGTACGTGCCTAGTTCTGTAGAGAGTCAATCAATTCTGTATATTTTTAAGAATCTTCCCTGCCACTACTTTATGACTATGGAGGACTTGGAAAAGTCAGTCATTGAGCAGAAGGTATTTGAATCACCCTGCATATATGCAATAAAGATCACAAAGATCACTCTTTTATTAACAGCATGTGTGGCTTCTGTGAGATCCATGAGGAATCTCTTTCCTTTTTTTCCCTCTACTTGTACTTTACTAGTGTGATAAGAGATCCACTATGTCCTGACCATGCTATGCATACAAATATTTGCATAGTTTCTTTTGCATTTGTCGGTTCTGCTGATTAAATGATCAAAGAGAAGTGAAGAGTAATTACAGATTGGAAATGGTTTTGCTTTCTTCAGCATCTAGTCACAGGATAGAGAGTGCTTCTGGCATTGCAGATAATAGAATAAAATAGAATAGAATAAAAGCCCAAAAGATAAAACTAGATCATGCCATTGAAAATACAATTAATTAGAATCAACAATCAGCTGACAGAAGAGGACAAAGAGCTGGATCCACAATAAGGGCCCCCTAACAGAGTATTCTATATAAAATTGCCACCAGTCTGAAAATGTTTGAATGCACACAGAAATATATCAGACATTTGTCTTCAGTGGTTTCTATTTTATACTTTGTTTATTTTCAAAATGCCATCTTTTTTTTTTTTTTTCACAACTGTAGATCCCTTCTGCCATCCATAAAATTTCTTAAGATACCTAATGAAGCATCCAGAGATAAAATATTGAAATAAGCATGCCACGTGGAAAAGACTAGGAAGTCAGGAAATCAGATCAAACCTCTGGAGCTCTGTAGAAAACAATCTATCATTAGAGGGTGTGAGCAAAGGTATGGCAGTGGTGCAGACTGCACCACAAGGCCTCTCATCCCGTCCCAAGGAGACATGCAGCACATGCTTTTCTATTCAAAGAGTACCTCTGGAGGAAGAGAAATTTTCATCTCCAGGTAACCAAAGATTTCCTGAAAGACAGCAGTTTTTGTTGTCACCTTGACTCCCAAGGGGGCTGTGTAACTCATAGTTTTTGTTCTCTCTCCCACAAAACTATTCACCATTCTCCACAAACTTTGCCTCACTCCTGTACCTAGACTATTATGGATGCTTTATTTCCACTATCTTCTTTCTAGTGATTGATATCTTCAGGAAACCAAAACTTTCTTGTGCATAAGATGCAGCTGTGATTATCAGTATACTGTGGTAAGATTAGAACAAGACAGTTGATGCTGGCTATGAAACAGTACATGCAGCTAGCTTTCCAAGGGTTGTTAAATTACTTTAAAAGAGAGAAAAATAATCCAAAACAAAGAAATTTTATCCATGGAGGAACTGGACTGCCAATATGACTGATTTAATGCTTAGGCATGAAACGTTTATGAATGGATCTTTCACTGCATACTCAAGGTTTGTGTCCACATAAAAATTAGTGATACCTAAAAACCTCATGACTTTAATTAGAGTGAAAAGTTCTAAAAGGTAGCAAGGTGTCTAAAAGGTGTCCAAGGTAGCAATTCCTGACATTTAAAAGTACTGGAAAAAAAAAATGGAAAATTTTGATTTATGCTTCCATCTTTGAAACCATCCATGTTTCCGCTGCCTGATGTTCTTCCTGAGGTAAAGTTTTACATCTACCTTCCAATCAGACCAAATGGAGACTATTTTGTGTCTGTTACACATCTGCCTTTGTCCAAATTAGATTATTATTTTCTAAATATGCCTCTGAGCCAGAAGATTGTAATGAGCTGTACAGTTAAGCATTCTGCAATATAAACATGTTCAGGTTATCTAGAATGATAGTCCAATAATTCTCCCAAGGTGCCAAATATTCAAAGGGTTTCTCTAGCTGCACTGCAAAACTTTTAAGACATGTACTTGAGGAAAAACTATCTGAAAGGTCAGACACATATGTATGCTTCTGTGTGTAATTTTCATTTATACAAAAACAGGTTGCTACACTGTAACCAATTAAGATAAACCTACCAAAATTTAAACAAAATTACTCTTTTTATTATTGAATGGAAAAAGGTTTCATTAGCACGAATTAAAGTACTAATTATTAAAGTATTCTAATAGATATGAAGGAACACATAGGAATGGATAAGATAGCTGGACCTGATAGGACAAAGAGCAGAAGCATTGCTACAAAACAAAAACCTGCTAAATCTAGCTAGTTGGGGCAGCAGCCCAGCAAGTAATTTAACTAGCTAACAAGTTTGAATGTGACAGATTTCCAATGGATACACCTTATTTTGCTTCAAAAATCTGTATTTCTTTTGCAGGCACAGCAAAGGCATGCCATACGAATATAGTATATTTATAATTATTATAAAATTTAAGTAAAACCTCTCACAAAGTGGTCAAGAAAAACCTCTTCACAACAATTTACAAAAATGGGAGAAATTTGCTACACAAAATGTCTTCAGACAGATTTCCATACTAAAAACATGTTGGCAGGGTCTGTAGCTGGTGACATTTAATGATTCTAAGTTACTTTCAGAAGAAAATCAGGCAAAAAAAAGGAGCAGACAGGGTGCAGGGAGCAAAGGTTCTGTGGTGTCCTCAGAGGAACATCCTCCAAAGTGTGTGTGTCCTTCCTCCCTCATGCACCAGGTGATTTACCTCAAAGCTCTTTCCTATACTAACACAACAGGTTTTCATCAGGGCGTGTTTGAAGTCTCTGCTGGCTGGTGGTGCTTTTGATGTTCAAGTGTTCGAAAGATAAATTACTTTTTGGTAGAATAGCTTTGTTAAAGTTTAGGTCTGGGCTTGACATACTTTAATGATCTGAGACTTAGGTGGGAGTTAACAAGGCTTAGGAAGAAGGATGTGTCAACCATATCAGACAAAAAGAATGCAGAATTTACAGGCTACAAGGACATTCGGCAGAGCTTGGTTGAGCTTTGAACTGGTTTGTTACTGGATCTCCTGGGTCTCCAAATGAAAGCCAGAGCAGCAGCTGCAGGGTAGGAAAATAGAGGAATGAATCTCATCCCACTGGCAACCACTTCCCAGGAGAATCTGCTGTAACAACAGCACAGGGCTGGCCATGGGAAAGGTTGTGAGACCTACAGCATAGCAATAGCAGTATAGCCAAAAGACAGGTAAAATACTGGAGGCCCTGAAAACCCTGTCCCCACAGCCTGGGTCAAAAGATGCAGAGCTGTGAGCAGAAAGCAGCAACGGGACTGCAGGTGGAGCACCCAAGGAGCTGAGCAGCAGGGTGACACCTATGTCAGAAAGAAAAGGAGATGGTTCTGGAGTGGCTGCCAGTAAAACCCACAGGGCTGTCTGACCATCATCTATGGAAATCGGTGAGGAGCAAGGGGCAGTCAGCCTTTAAACCCCCCTGCCTGGAGCCTCATCATTTCCCTTTTCTTATTCAAATATCAGAGCGGTGGCTTCAATTCCTTCTGCAGCTGATTAGGCTAGATTACCTGATTAGAAAAAACATGAGGGCTGCTGATACTGCTCTTTGCAAGGCTGGTCTATTGCAAATACCTGCACAATTTGCAACCCAATAATTTTGTTGGTAGGCTGGATTTTAGGTATAGTTTCTGTATGAGTTTATTTTGTGCCACTTTTGCAAACAAGGAGGAAGGAAGAACAATAGAAAAATGTTGGAAAATTGAGAGAAGGAGGGGAAAAGGAAAAAATATTTGCTCTATAAGTCCCCCAGAAATAAATTGTAAGAAAAATTCAGTTACTTTTGAAGTCCAACATAAACAGAGGCAATGGAATAGTGACATGCATGGTTAACTTGACTAGCTTGAACATAGCTGATGAAAAAATAAATCTTGCTTCAGAATATTTTTTCCCCAAATTCTCTGTTTGAGATTTGTTTATTTGATGCAGAGCAATTTGACAGGAAAATTTATTTTCAGGAAAGGAAGTCTTTCCCTCAACATTATAGGTAATATATGAGGATTGAGCTGAACAAAGAGCCTTCCATACCAACAAATGACTGAAATTGGAGTTTGGATACAAAACCTTCCATGTAATTATCTCCCATGTACAAGAGATAATTTCATTAATCCAATGATACTTAAAATAGAGCAAATGAGGCCCAAAAGAGCTACTGTGGTACATGCTGAATGTGAGGGCTGAGAGCCAAAGTTACTACCAGGATCCTGACAAGTGTTTGTGTCTTTATGTATCTATCTGTCTGCATCTATTTCTACTCTGTCTTATGGATCTTATCTCAGTACTTGAACTGCACAAAATAACATGTTCTAAAATATTTGTATTGTAATAACAAGTTGTTTAACAGTTTTCTCCTGGTAAAAGTAGCCATCAAAACTCTTTCTGGAATATAAAAAAAACAATTACTAAGCAAGAACAACTAACTGAGAAATAAAGCTGTTACAAAGCAGTACATGTCAAAATGAATGCTTTTTCCACCAAAAGGTTTTTCCGAAGTGCAATAAGTTCATCAGATCCTGGTAGTACTAAACAGGGTCCCTGGAACAGGTTCCCCAGGGAAGTGGTCCCAGCACTAAGCCTAACAGAGTTCAAGGAGCACCTGGATGCTCTGAGTCATATGGTTTTAATTCTCTGAAGTCCAGGCAGTGGGACTCAATGAGCCTTATGGGTCCCTTCCAACCTGAGCTAGAAGCATGTTCTATGATTCTATGATTCTCTGTGAACATGCCTGGAGATCTTCATGCCATCAGCATTGCAGGGCAGCAAAGCTGGGTCTGAGGTAAACATAGTCTGCTGCTCTTGGCTCTCAGCTGTGTTTGACAGCGTTTATAATACAGTGTTGCCTGCTGGGCTAAACATGTGCTTAGATTGTGAACTGATGGGTTTGAATGACATGCTTTTATAGGCAGCTGCTCTTGGGCTTGCTCAAGATTTTACTCTCCTTACCACACCACTCTTCAGGTGAAAGTTTCCAAGCTTAAATGCAAAGACAATTCTTCTCTTCAGCCAATAACCATCTCAATAAATTTTCATTAAGACTTTATTGCCTTGTAACCAGCTTAGGCTGGGAGAAGCAAAAGTCCTCTTAGAGAATCAAGTCATATTAAATCACAACATCTGGGACCTGACAACATTTACCAGCAGCTCAGCATAAATAAAAAACAGGTATGCGATTTTCAGCTACCTCCCTTTTTATGACACTGAAATGTATGCGTGGTCATCCTGAAAGTTTCTAACTACTAGACTAGTGTGTGTACACAGCAGCAGATGTTACAAAAATTTGCAAAAAAAACAGTGCTGAGCAGGCTAACAAAAAATCTGCATCGAAGATTGGAAGAGAAGACCAGAATGAAATCAGCAAAAATTGCTGGATTTGTGCAGAAATTAAACCGAGATACCACAGGCAATGCTAAATGTGAGGCAAGAAATCATCTTTACAGGCATCGGATCTAAATTCAGTAAAATTCATTACAAAATGAATAATTACAATCTAGTGACATGCTTGTATCACTTTTAAATCAAAACTTAAACAAAACCATGCTCAGAGAGTCTGCAATATTTCTGAAGGGAAGAGCAGTAAGCTCAGAATGAAGCCATTTAAACCATTTGCATGGCTAGAATAAAATAGGCTTGATGGTTTAAATTAAATAGTTTATCCAGAGTCATCAGTCTAACTAGCAGGATTGATATGGACACTGGGAAAGAAGCCACCCCTGCAAGGAGGAGTATGTAAGGAAATTCAGGAAATGAGCAGAGGAAAGGACCTGATGGGGAACAAAGGATTCTGCCTTGTAAGGTGTCCTTTGTCTACCAATGGCCACAGCAGAAGTGTGGCATAAGTGTGTGAATGAGGGCAGCTCTCAGAAATCTGCTCTGCCACAGGGTACTTCTACCCTTGGAAGATCTGGATATCCCACTCTGGCTCTGGGACAACCAGTTCCACTGCCAGCCATGGCTATCCATGGCCACTGTGAGCAATGCTGTTTTCCCCACTCCTGCTTATGCCCCCCCACAGCTGCTCCTGTGGCTGATGGGGCCACTCAAATCTGCACATGTGTTTCCCATGTCTCCAGTACCTGCTTCTCATCTTCAATATTGCTCCCTCTCAGACCACCTCTTTATCTAGGGCACACCTCCATGAAATGCAGCTCTAGCAAACTCATTCTTTTCTACAGTCTGCTGCAGCCTGCAGGGCACAGCTGAACTTTCATGGGGGCAATTTGCAGTTTTACCCACAAGAAATACAAGGGGATGATCTTAGATCTTAGATGACTAAGCTATTTACAATGCTATTTACAATGGCATACTGGAGCTCTAATTAATATCTGTTGCAATTGATGTGCTACAAATTGCTAGAATTCAATTTTTTGTTTTGTTTTGGTGTTTTTGTTTTTTTTTTTTTAATCCATAGATATGAATGACAACATTGCTACATGAAGTCCATCTTCACATGAAGGGAAATGCTTATGCCAGTCATGCCATAGTTTATTCCCATCACTTTGGTCATCACCTGCTTCTTTTCAGACCAGTACAAATGCACAGTGTTATCTCCTTTCCTCCTTCTTCTCACATAATGTTAAATCATTTTTACAAATCTGAAAAAATTAAACATTTAACCTTATTTTCCATGCTTCCCATTTTATACAAGCGTGGGGTGACAAGTAAAAGGCAGTGCAGGATCTCTTTGTGTATTTTATAGGACAAAAAGAATGAATAGTAAGTGGCAGCTATATTGTAAATGTCAGTGTACAAAGGCAACACTGATTTCTGAGGAACCTGCACTACCTACAGCCTCACAAGAAGACACCAGAGAGAGGCTTTTAAGCACAATGGGAATGGCATCATTTAGAATCACAAGTGGGGGTAAGCATATTTTTTTAATTGCTTGATTTTGCCATGCAGGGAAAAATGGCCATAGAAGTTATTTCTGTGGGGCAGTGGGGGGACAAATGGGGTCACACAGTAAAACCCATCAATCCTCTGAAAGCAACAAGGCTGGTAACATGTCAAATGAAAAGCACAAGTGAAAAAAAACAGTCATTGTTCTCACATTGTCACTGAGGATTCTGTTAGCCTCAGCTAACAGAATACATGTTTACTCCCAAATAAAAGACAAACAATTTCAGAAAAATGGCACTACTGCAGCTCTTCTTGTGGGTGGAATAGAATAATAATTAGATAGAGGTCACTGTTGTTTGACCTCTGCAAACAGGAAGATTTTTTTATTTAGTACATTTTGAAGAAAAAAGTTGTCTCATTAGAAGGATCCTTCTGACAGCTTTTTGTTAAGGCAACCTGTCAACAAGGTGGTGGGCAAGTATGTCATAAATTTTTGCCTAAAAACAGTGAATAACTATTGTGTTTGTCAGGTGTATTGCATATCCATTGGGCCAGGAAAAATTCTCAGGACACATGACTCCATCAGGACAGGACTCCACCACACAGCTCACAGAAAAGCCCCCTTTTTGTATTACCAGTTTCCAGTACTGGCATTAGATACCTGTAAACAAAAAGCCTCCCAAGGTCTCCCAAGGTCTTTTTGTGCAAGCCCTGAATAATGAATCAGAGCCAACACCAGCAGGACAACCATAGGGAGTGGATCAGGTGCCACAGAAAATAATAGCTGTCTAGCACCACAGCACCTTGCAGAACCCAGGATTAAAATCCTGATGGCTAAAATGCAAGGTGCTCATGTTTCTGTTTTGCAAAAATATCATGCTTAATCCAGAGAGGAAGGGAAAGAGGATCATTCTTAAAAAACAAGTTGTTTTTCCTCAGACATATGCTACCATCAAAACCAACTGGAGATATCTTGAATAAGATCTTCTATCTGGAGAGCTGAAAACAATCCTGCCAAGTCATGTATGGTCTGTGAGAAATACAAATACCACCTGTGGATAAAATAGCATTAAATAAACTTAAGTTTTGGACTCAATGCAGAAAATGTAAAGGATGGTTTTACTAGCCTATATTAGTTTCTTTTTGTTATCCTGGCGTCATTTTTTCACACAAATATACACATACAGTCCTGAAAGATTTAACTGACTTATCTCTTAGGGAATATTATCAGCTCCCTAAACTGCCTCATATGAAAGATCTCTATTGCTACCCTTTTCCTGGCACTTTCTATGCAGCAGCTGAATGAATAGGATCAGAGTGCAACTGATAGCAACATTTTTGCTTCCTATTCACACAGGAGCTGCTCAGCTCACAGACCCTTGATAGAGCAGGGGCAGCCTGGCAGCTAAGATGCTGGAGGTGCAGTGGCCAGTACCTTGGACTACAGCAGGGACAAACTGCTGGTTTTGGGGTTTTTACCCTTCGTGTTCATATCCTCTGATACAGTAGCTGCTGTAAATTCTTTGTTAAAATGCCTACATTTTACTATTAAAATACCTACTCAGTACATCATTGTACTGAGTGGGAAACTATGGCACCCTAGTGGAAAAATGTCCAAGCCTTTACTTAGCTAATTTTTCCCTACAGAAAAGTGAGGAGATTGTTTTATTTTTAAATATATTAATTCAATAAGTTATTTTTCTCACTTGCCTGCCGTCTTTTAGCTACGAAGAAGAGGCAGTGATTAAACTGGAGAATAAGTAAATTCAGTGGTTTAAGGACTGAGGAAAAACAGAACAATATTTTTGCATTTTCATGTGACCCAATCAATGGATTGAATTCTAAGTATGGTCACAGTGCCCTCTGCTGAAATATAAAGCCCTACATGAAAAAATAAACAATGTTTAAAAATCCAAACAGGCATAAGAACAATATAATTCCTATTCAAATATGAATGATAAAAATAGTTTTGAAAAGCTATTTGGGATCGTAGGCTTGCCCTTCACAGCAATGTTGTTGGGAAACATTTTGTTCCCAACTTTGTTGCTCTGCTATGAAAACTGTGAAGCATAACTCACAACAAAAACCACAGACAGACTTCCCAGCCTAACCACTCAAAAGGCTCTGGCAGTCACACTCCCACCACCAGGGACTGTCACAGCTGGGACCAAAGCCCCTTCATGGTGGCCACTCCAGTGACCTGATGGGTCCCACCTGACTCCTACACATTTTCACATGGTCAGCCCAGGTATCCTGGCACTTTCTTGAGCCTTATTTCTTAGTGGTTGAGGGAAAAAAATTATGACTAAGACCAGGAGAGAGAAAAATATCTAATAGATGTTTAAGTCTGAACTATTATCAATTCATGAGTTTTACACATTTGACATCTCTTGAAAAAAATTGATCTGGAAGGAGGAACTCTGTAATGGACATGTAGAATGCCCATTTCACAGAAATTCAGATGCACCTCCTGATATGGTGTGCTGAGCAGTGCATGAGGCCTGGCCCCCTGCACAGTATTTAAAGAAGATATGTAGGCAATGGGTTAGGAACTAACAACTCCACAGGCTCAGCTACAAGCATGTTTGGAGCAGGCTGCTGTTGCAATTAGTGGCTGGCATCAAATATCCCAATGCAGTTGCTGTCCTCTATCTCCATCTGTACCTTTCAGTCTGCTACTGAAAGGCAGAAGCTATCTTTATTGCCATGCATATCTCCTTTTCAGAGTCCACACAGTAATGTTTAGTGAAAGCATAGCTTTTAAAGAAAAATAAAAAAAACAAGATGGGGAAAACAGACTCCTACCTCTCAGCTGAGTTCAATTTCTCCTGTCTCCAGTGGATTGTTGCCATGTTTTATACAAGAGGCAACTGCTTCTGAGATTTTGTTGTTGTGTTTTTTAATTGCAATTTAAAATGGCATAAGAGCTATGGCAGAGATATCTGAGAACATCTCTGCTAGTTGATTAAACCATGATCCTCAGTCATGCTGAGAGTCAGCCTCAGATTTTACTCAACAGCCTGCTCTCAGGTTTGTGTTTGAAGATGGACATGTGTGGAGATTTGCTGTGAGTAACATCTGCAGTTTAATGCTCAGGTTGGAGTGGGAGCTAGAAGGCAAGAAAAATTTCTTCTTCAGTAAATTGTGTTGTCTCTTTAAATTCTTTCTTAATTTCCCCAGTGCTCCTATCCAAGATACTCTTTAATCTGCACTCATGGCAATGCACATTTTATTTTTCTTATTGTTGTGCTCAAATGATAGCTCCAGCTAAGTTCACTCAAAGGTTATTCTAATTCCCTCCATCAAGATTTCAATTTAGAGGCTTACACTAAACCATTAATTAAAGTGACCTTTTTTTTATTACTGCAAATTCATCTTAACCAGTTAATGCGGTGGCAAGTCTTTCTTTGCTGTTTTGCCTGGCAGGGAGATCTCCTGAAATTGCAGTATCTGCTGGACAGGTGCCAAGGGGCAAAGCAATCCACAATCCCTGCCATTTGGCACTGCCTCTTCTGGCTCCAAGCACGCTGGAGCTGCCAATACCCCAGCAAGGGACCCCTCACCATTACAGGCTGTAGCAGAGACACACCAAAAACCCCTTTTGCAAACAATCACAAGCCTCCCAGGGTCTGAGATACCATGCACTGGCTAACACTCCTGAAATGCTCAAGAAAAGTTGTGTTTCAAAGAAGCCTCACTCCAAAACATTTCACTCCAGAAATTCTTGGCTACTGATTCTTCTGAATTTCTGAGCTCATCAGCCATATCCTTTCTCTCTCTGTCTGCTGGCTCCAGCTAGGCAGGTGTGACGCCTCTACTTCTCTTCTGTGTTTTTGTCTATGGTTTCTCTGAGTATGAGACCACAGCCCATGAAGGGTTTTCTTTGCATCTGATGACAGTTCTTGTAAAATCAATAGGAGTAAATTTTAGTTTTGCAGATCATAGCACTTCTTGCTTCACAAGCCTCGTTGGACGCAATTTATAAAAATGTAAATTCTAGTGGTCAAAGTGGTCCACAGCTTGATGCCAATCTTTTTTTGAAAAACTTCCTTCAGAAGAGAACTTTCCTTTTTCTGGTAATATTCCTAGGAAAATTATTTTGCTGGCAAATGTATTCATCTGCCCACACATGTTTTTTCATATCTGTTACCTTTTGATCTAAGTATCTGTTAGGATGAGAGCATACATTACTCTGTCTGAATCAGACGTGTGTTGAAAGCCAGAGCATTTGCTTCTCTGCAGTTTTGCAATGAATTATGCATGACATAGGAAGGAAATCAGTAGCCACTGTACTTGTTTTGCTTGCTGTGCCACTGTCTTGGCCTAACACACTCTGTTCCCTGACCCCTTTTACGGAAGAGCTGTTTCCTGCACAGGAACCTATTCCTGTTTGTGACATACTTTATCTGAAAAAGAAAAATCATGCCAACCATTACAGATATTTCTTTCCTAAACTAATTATCTTCCACAATAAATCAACTCTCTCTATCCTGTGATCCCCCCACATTTTCTCTGGAACAGTCTCTACACAAGCAGTAAAAGAAGCTTTGGGGATGAACTTTGGTCACTTTGCTGGAAATGAAAGTATTTCTATACATAACTACTCCACTGGATTTTGAAACCAGACCTGAATATCTGGATATCCCATTCCTAGTGGATTATTATATGGACTGCATATTCTTGGTATCAGTATCATTGGTTTCCTTCTTCCAAAAAATTATGTACAATTGTAGTCCTGTAACTCACCTGTCACATAAAAAATAGGCTGTAGTACAGCAAATGTATCAATGCCAAGGAAGGGCAGAGAAATCTGTGAAAAGTCAGTGAAAATACATACACAGAGGAAACCCCGCCACACACCTTGCTACCCACTGTTACATGGAGAAAGGTGGGTTTTGTTTGTTTTTTTTCTCTAAATCTCACCAATGGCTCCTCTGGATCCAGTTGGGTTCATTAATTGTTTATGAAGAAGGTTCACAGGTCCAATATGAGAACTTGGTTTACAAGGAGTAGAATTTAAAGCAAGAATTAATGGACTACAAAAATTGCCAGTGAATTGCAAGAATTAATGGACTACAAAAATGGCCAAATTACTTCTGCAACACTTATGAACAAACCCCCACACTTCCACTCAAACTCTTGTTCCTATGACCTTAACCTCATATAGTGGATTGTGCACAAGTTAAGCATTTGTTGGATGACAGCTTAAAAAAAATTACAAAGATGGCCAGGGTAATTACCGTCTTTAGAGATCAAGGATTTGCCTGTACCTATATTGTTACATCTCCGCCTAGTCAGAAACTTCATCTCACTTCGTACTTTCATTTTGCAGGTATATTCTAGCAAATTACATGTCTCTGTACACGTTAATTACTTTTGCATAACATTTCTTAGAATTCTTAATGTTTACAGTTAAGATACAGAGTGTTCAAGTCTTTTAAGTCCATGACCAGAATTTGGTTAACCATATATATGTGTTCACATATTGGTTATAGTGTGTGTGTAGTCACCTGTGAGAGAGAAAACAGGATTTTTATTCAAATTTACCATACACTGCGCTCCTAACAGAACATGTGCTTCCCTACTTAGCTCTGTATTGAGACTTCATGCTCTGGGCAATCCAGCAGTGACCTTCCTTATCAACTTCAGTTCTAGGCAATTTGTAATATCATTTCCTCTTTCACAGATCAGGCTTTCACAAGCAAACAGGGGAACTGTTTGCACACAAACATATTTTTGTAATTTGTAATATTTTGTAATTTGAAATATTTTTGTAATTTTTAGGAACTTCGTTGAAAAATAGAGTAATACAGTTGTTTACGCACTTACGTATTAAACACACATAAATCTAGAAATTACAATTCTCTCAGGACCCTTGTTTTCTACTTGTATAATCAATAACTGTTAAACATATGCATATGAGTGTGAACTTTATTTATTAGCTTCATTTTGGAAACCGAGCTTGTATGTCACTACAAACCGTGATGTTATTTGTGTACAGCTGCCCAGGGTGGGAGCATGTGGGGGGTAGAGAGTGCACAGTGACTGAAGTGTGAAAGTAAGGAAGATGAAGAATAAGAAAAAAAACAAACCAATTATTCCTACAAAGAGGAGATATCAACATTTCTAAGCTTCATATCAACACTTATTCTAATTCCATAATCTGCACTGTAAAATGTTTAATCTGGCTCATCCAACATGATGCCTATGGAAGAACTGAAACCCACCCTGACTCACAAATTACAAAGGACCTGTTTGATGCTCAGCAAGTAAGACTGTACACAAAAATAGGGAGGGGAAATCAACATTTTTACACAAGTTCTGTGCTAAGTTTGACACTGGGAGGTTGTGGAGTCTCTCTCATTTGAGAGATTCTAGAACTGTCTGGATACAATGCCATGTGCTCTGGAACACCCCTGCTTGAGCAGAGAGGTTGGACCACATGACCCACTGTGGTCCCTTCCAAGGTGACTGATTCTGTGATTCTGTGACATAGGCAGTGTCCCCACACCTGATGCCTATTCACCAAAGATATTTCTATGCATCTCTTTGATTTTGAGCATGTTGCTACAATGTGAGTGACAAGGAGCAGAGACTTTTATGGAAGAAGTATATTTGGAGTGATGACTTTGTTTAGAGAGTAATGAATGAGTGTATTACATTGTTCAAGGAATCACTGGCAAAGATATTGGTAAAGCAGGTTTAAAATAGAAGTGAAAGGGTAAAAAAGTTTGTTGGGAAAGTTCACTCTATTATTTACTGCATAGTTAGAGCACACATAAAAATTAGACTAAAATCTGAATCAATCTGTCAAAAAATAAAATCGATTTAAAATTATATACATAGAAGCTGGCGATGGGAAAAGGGTAAGGATGGAAAAGGGTAAGGATTAAAACAAACAAGGGAGACTCCCCTATTGAATCACAAGATTCAGAGTGAATGCCTTTGCCAAACTGAACCTTGGACTTGATCAAAAGTTTAGGCCTAAAGGTTTTAACATCACTTAAACTTAACAGCACTCAACAGCACTCAATCAATGGCCTGACTTAAATACCTTGTCAGAAGAGTCTATAGAATTTACTGCAAGCACAACAGTAACTAACTTATATGTTAGCTTACAAATCTGAAGTACCTAAGCAACTAAGAAGGCAACATTCACAGCACATTTGCTATTACACCTGTATGCACACAGACCCAGAGGAGGATGTACAGGGTATATACCTGTGAAAAACTGCCCTCAAGTTCAGTGAAGTACTCACATGGGATGCCTTTGTGCCTCCTCAATGGGTGAAGGGTTGAGCCCCAAGGATGGGGTCAGTGTTTGCTGCGATCCCCGAGTATCCTTCACTGGCTCTGAAAGGTGCCCACTCCCAGGGAGATTTCTGGTCATGCCCTACAGTGGCCCAGAGGTGTTCAAAGGGTCTCACTTGGCACCACTATTTTCAGGGTTGCAAGAAAATTTGATTTAGCCACAGTAATTTCCCACATCAAGGACAAGGCCTAATAAGCATTTCTGAAGTCAGTGCAGCTCAAGGAGGCAGCAGGAGAGATGCGCCACCACAAAGTGACGGGTTACATTCTGAAACTCAAAAAGGGTGGGAAAACGGGAGAGGTCCAACCTACTCTCTAAGAAACTTTGTAAATAGATTTAAGGGAAAAGAAGGATTGGCAGTTACTCATACAAATCTGCAGGCAGTAAAACATTGGAAATATCAGAAATGGAAACTTATATGGGAATAAGGTACTTAACCAGAGTAGCATCCCAGCTCTTAAGGACTGTGAGGAAAGTGGTGAGGGTCCTACAAAGCAAAAATAGAAAGGTGTGAACAGCTTATAGGGAATAGAGACTGCAAACAATTTTTTCTTATATCTTCATTTTCTTCCATGTTCAGCTATTAAAGCCTGACAATTAGTTCTTACTGTATGTTTTCTGCTGGCTAGCAGAATCAACCCAGTGGTAATTGTGCATGCTGCTATGATTCACGGGATTATAGATACCCATATCTTATAACACTTTGTATTTCACTGTTGTGAAGGACAGAAAAAACTGATATCGATAGAAGAACATTAAAAAGAAGAATGTACCCAAAACATGCTGCATACGGAAATTTATATTACACTATTAAAAAAATAAAAAAGCAGAAATGTGCAATATATATTATAGAGCGATGCCCATCATAGAATAATTTTTCAGAAGTAGAAATGAGACCACAGATAGTGGTCTCAAGTTGTTTGCTGTTACTCCGAACATACACCAGTCATTTGCACTGGAGCTGAAGGAAAACTGTTAGATCACGGTTCACACCCTACAGATGGAATAAACCATCTTCTGCTCATGAACTTCACAGATATTAAAAAGATTATATCATCTGAGATCCATCCTGAAAAGCTACCAATTACACAAAACACACCCTGAACTGACTTTAGGGTATCTGTTGAAAAAATGGAGGGGAAAAAAAAGGCATTGCACTGGAAATCTGCATGGAAAGAGACAGTTGTGTTTCCATCTGCTTATAGCAGTTCTAGCAAAGAACTTTTCTACATAGAAAAATTGCACACATTAAAATAATCCTGAAATATCACTTTGTTTTTATTCTCCATTTAGAATAAACTATATATAAAGTCAGGCCTTTGTATGTTCTGTAAACAATTTCTCAAAAAAATATTATAAATTAGAATATTCACATGTCAACCTATTTAACTTGGAAAAAGATGAAACAAAGAATTCACTCTCCAGGCAAAGCAGTTAAGTCTGCTTTGTAATTGTAAATACAACAGAAATAGAAAAAGTTTAAAATTTCACCTTTAAGGATAAAGTTTATACAGACTGGTTACTTTGAAATCTCTCTGTGATCTGACCAAGCCAATTTCTCACTAATATATCAAATGTGACAGCTACAAACCTTTCAAGAAAAGCTAAAGTTTCTGATTTTTTTTCATTATGGGTTGAAAGAACAAGATGATACATTAAAAAGGCTAGGCTGATTTCAGAAGATCCCTAGATGTGGAATCCTCTGACTCCTTCCCCTCAGGGAAATCCCCAGGGCCTTGCCTTGGAAGAATATATCACAGAGTTTTCCTCAACTAAGCTGATAGAGAGGACTAAGCCCATGGTGTTGTGCAACACCACTGCCAATCTACTTTAGATTGCTGCCCGCATTGGCCAGTTGACACTGCCCACCTCAATTATTCATCCCTCATCCCCCCTACAGGTTGCTGCCCTTTGCCTTCAGGTCATTGGTCACTGACCGCATACTCAAGTCACGCAGACCACACAGTTTCGTCTTTTGTCTCTGGTCCCTTTGGCGTGCTAGATGCAATAAACCCTCGCTGGAATATCATACAAAGACCCTTCCTGCCTTTCCTCTGCTGAGCTATCTGTGGCATGTGTGTGCACATGGATTTGAAATGGCTGTTCTTGTGACCTTACTCTGAGTGGCTTTTGAAGGAGATGTTTCAAAGACAGCTGCAGCATTTCTATCACTGTGCCACGCTGCAACACCGAGATTGCCATCTCCCAGAATTCACAGATTCATAGATGTCATGGTTTGACACTGGCGCAATGCCAGCACCCCCATGAAAATACACCTTCCCAAATAAATGCTGTGAGATGTTATCAGGAACAGAGCAGAGCAGGCCCAAGCTTAATAACAAAGGGAAAAAAAAACTTTATTAGACTACTACTACAGAAGACACATGGACTAAATCCAGGATGAAGACCTTTTAAAACACCCCTCCTCCTCCCAACTTCCAAAACACCCACCATGAAACATCACCCGGGATTCCTGATCAAATTACCACCCTTCAGATAATCAATACTCAAACTATCAAGGGAGAGAGAAGTCTCTCTTGCACCACAGACCCCCCAGGAAACACAGTTGCCACCTCCTGTGTTTCCCTGTCACACATGGCAACTGCCCGGAGAAAATCTGCCAGTGTGACACTCTCCTTTCCATGTCACAGTGCTCTCACCACCGTGCATGGACAGACTGCCCATAGGGCTCCTTTAAGGATGCTTTGCCACGGTCCCAAAGATACAACAGTTCAGCTTCTCATCCTGGGACTACAGTCCCCCCCATTTTCCCCTGGGGCCAAGGGTCCAAGAACAGAGATCATCTTCTTCCTGAAGACAGAGGGCATCACCATTCCCTCCTCAGCTTTCCTCTGTTCTTGCCATTCCTGTGCTGGTGGTTGCTGAAGCAGGTCTCCTTGGGTCACCACTGCATCCCCCTAAAATGCAGTCTCTATTGCAGGAGATTTTGGTTCAGTCTATGGCTAACAAGAAAAGTCCAGCCAAAAGCTACTTCATCATCTCCTCCCACCTAAATATTTCTTCTTCTAACATCTCAGGTCCTGGACTGTCTCTCTTCCACTACAAATCGAGGAGGAGTAATATTTTACAAAGCCCTCATTTCCCAGAAAGGGTTAAGAATTCAGACTCCCTGGATGGCTGAAAAATCTGCTCAGCATTCTTGACTCCCACGCTGGGTATCATCCCCCCCTTTCTGCATCTCCTCTGCCGGAAAATCTCCAGGTGCCAGGCTCTCTGTCACTTTCCCTCTGGGGGAGGGCAGGGACAAAGGCATCTCCGCTTCTCTCCACCCTTCTGTCCGCAGGAGCTGGCTCGGTTCCAGACCTTCAGCCCCCTCGGCCTACCTGGACAAGGCCTCATGGCTTCCCCTCCCCCACCCAGCCATGGCTGGGCAGGGGAGAGTCTCACTGCACTCTCTGAAGACCGAAACCAAAGAGACAGTTCTCCTGGGAGTCCTTGCTTTTAACCCCCTGTGTTCTCAGAGGCATGTCCATACTTTCAGTGGTCACTCCAGGTGCCAATATCCAAACCTGACCACTGATTAGTTTGACCCAACTTCCTGGAAAAAAATTCACTTCCATGTCAAACCACGACAATAGAATGGCTTGGGTTGGAAGGGACCTAATGATCATCCAGTTCCAACCCCCCTGCCATAAGCAGGGACACCTTCCTCTAGACCAGGTTGCATATGGCCCCACCTAGCCTGGCCTTGAACACTGCCAGGGATGGGGCATCCACAGCTTCTCTGGGTAACCTGTTCCTGTGCCTCACCATCTCCACAGTAAAGAGTTTCTTTCTCATATCTGACCTAAAACTGCACTCTTTCCGTTTTAAGCCATTCCCCCTTGTCCTATCACCACATGCACTTACAAAAAGCCCCTCTCCAGCAATCCTGTACCTTCAGGTTCTGGGACGTAGTGTAGCATCCTCTCTGTCTAAAATTGTTCCTATTATATCCATAAACTACTTCAGGGTTTGTTTTGTTTTTTTTTTTTTCCCCACATGGATTTCATCATGGAAAAAAAAAAATAGAAAGGGAACTCTATGACTTGCCAGTCCCATCACTCCCAGTCATGCAAGTCAGTGGCCAGACAAGCCCTTTCTTTTATTTAGCAAGTTACAGTTGGTAGTACAAATTTGATCTGCAAAATTGCAGTAGTAATATAGCCATATAATTAAAAAGCTCATAAATTTTCTCAGGCCAGAGGTGGCCTTATGTACTTCAATACTGATTATTATTTTAGAACTTTAACTAGCTCAAGACACAGGGCAAAGAGAAGGCATTAGGA
The DNA here is from genome assembly GCF_024509145.1 of Vidua macroura. Lineage (NCBI taxonomy): Eukaryota > Metazoa > Chordata > Aves > Passeriformes > Viduidae > Vidua > Vidua macroura. The sequence continues at coordinate 59,249,247 of NC_071611.1, forward strand.
AAGAAAAATATGTTTGTAAACTCTAGGAAGGGTCAAAGCTTTCCCAAAAGTGCTAGAACTTAGCAGAAGACATAGAAAAACAATGACTGGGTAAAGCTCACATTTTGACGTGAAAGTTATTGCTTTTCACAGATATTCTGGCACTAAGGTGACATCAGAATTACCTTAAACAAATACAATCATGACAAACACTAAGACCTTCACTGACCAGTGCAGCTACAGATCCAGATAGCACTGAACCCAGCTGACTGAGCTTCTCAGTCAGAGCTGGATGACTATCCTTAGATCTACATCCTTCCTACATAAGGTGAAAAGGAATTGAGGGAAAGCAGAGGAAATCATGGGACTTGCCCTGAACAGGAAACTCATGGCCTGCATCAGAAGTTATCTGAGCCTGAGCTGTTACTGCTGTCCCACAATACACAAAGTCTGTGTTTTCCTAAGCATGTCCTTGCCATCATCCTGGCTCTTTGGAGATGGGTCTCTTGCCCCTCGTATACTGGATTTCCAGCAGTGCCTTTGGCCAGAGAGAGGGCCTTATTGATATCACACTTAATCTGATACTGGCTCCAAGGAATTTGTTCCTTAGTTTGTTGTTTTTTTTTTTTTAATTTCTTTACTGCAGGAAGACATAATTTGAGCCAGGAATGGAAATCAATCTATTTGTATATAAAGCCTGAGCATGAAGAAGCAATTAGAATGCCTTTTGGAATGGTTGTGGGGATTCACCATGTTTCAGACATGAGAAGTGTCTTGCTCAGCCCTTGCAGGCTGCAACAGCTGGTGCACTTGAAGAGAGACGCTTAGGTACATTAGTGGCCTTAACTTCCCACAATTACCGCATCACCTGGTTGGCAGTCACCACTGGAGAGGGCCCAGGACACTTGCTGTCCCAAAGCAGGGTCAGTTAAAGCTGCTCCTCTATAGAAAAACACTCCACAGGTGCACTGCCAATCAATTCCACTGCTTGACCACCTACTCAATAAAAACTTTCCTTCTGTTTTTGTGGAACTGCCTGCATTTCAATGTGTCCCCACAGACTCTTTTTCTCTGCCACTGGGCCCCACTGAGAACAGCTGGCTTCACTTTCTTCACTCCCCCATTAGGTAGTTAAAGACATCGATAGGATGACCCGGAGTCAGTAATAATGCTGCTCCTTGCTCCTCTGAGCTGAAATGGCTGTAGACTCAGCAGCTCAGACAGGCTTTGAGGTATCTGGCTTCCAAGACGGGCCCATAACTTCAGTCACCATCAGTTTCTTCAGTGTTGTTAGCTTGTCTCTCTGAATGAAGACTAGGATATATTCCACAAACTTCACAAGTAAATGTATTGAAGTAAGACAGTTTGTATTATTGACACAGCACACTTTTTAAAATTACTTGATACAAGAACAGAAGACACCCATAATTTTATTGCCTTGTCAGATGTAAAAATTTATTTATGCTATTCGTCAAATGTTTAAATTTACACAAAAGACAAACACTTTAATTTCAGGTCCAATTGTTCATCAGTAAGCCCTACATCAGAATACCCTTGACACTTCCAAGGACAATTTTTACAAGACGCTTAGAACAGCAGAATATCATAAATAATGGCCAACTTCACAAGCCTGAGGATCACTACCTCATCACTATTTCTCTGCTGAGCAGAGAATAGAGGAAGCCTTAAAGCCATTTTAATCCCCAAACACTATCACTACTGCACTCAGAGCATTTACATCACTGCCCTGCATTAGTAACACCAAACATTAGTTAGTTGTAAAGATTTATCACAGCTTCCCCTAACAAAATTACTTTTCTTTTAAACATAACAAGAGAACTGTGCATCAGAACAACTGTGAAATATAAAATCATCCATTTGGCTTGCTTTTACAATAAAAATAGTATTGGTCATCTATTTGTTAACTTCAACTCTTGTGTCATACTCCTTACCTCCTCCTTTCTCACTTAGGAAACTACACTAGACCAGGCAGTTTAATTGTAGCACTGAGGTAGCATATTTCAATTTAACAGAGTAATATATTTGATATTGTGCATCTTCTCCTTTAAAGCATAAAAAAAATCCCCACAGTTTTTCAACATCTTTGGAGAAGATAGGCATATAGTTAATTTCCAACAGCCACTCTATTTTGAATTCAAAGCACAAATCATCTATGAATGGTAGATACATTATACCAGCTCGAATGAATGAGAATATGTACAAGAAGAAGGAAATATGTCAGTTTTATTAGAACTAGGGTCACATTTTAGTCCTATGGCACCTATTGTTCCCTACTGTGAAATGCATCTTTACCGTCCCTGAAATTTAATTTCAAAGATGACGATCCTGAAAAAAGGCAGTTGTGCCGCTGTTCTAAATGATTTGCACACTACTGGCAGAGCCAAATAATTGCAACAAAACCAGATTAAATCAATGGACCTAATATAAAGTCAACAGGAATTAACAACATGAGTATACTAAAAGAATCAAAGTTAAGGCAGAAGGTATGACTTAATGAACTGAGAGCACTTTCTATTCACTTAGAAGTTAAAGCTGAGATAGCCTTAAAAATAATTAAAGAAAAACCAACACCAAAAACCAATCAAACAAAACCAACCCAACACCAACCAAACAAACAACAAAACCCACAAAACAACAACAAAAATACACAAAATCAAAACAAAACAAAAAAATCCACCACTGCAAGAGTAGAAGCCTCATTTCCTACCAAATTGAGAATAACAGTATCTCAGCTTTGCCCTTCTGCCTAAAAGCTTTAAAAGACTAAGCTGAAGTCAAGCTGTACTCAAGACTGTAGCCTTAACTTCTAGACTGTTTATTAAAGTAATTCTTACAGACACACCTGTGTATTTAGAGAGAATAATAAACAGTGACCTCAAAGAACAGGAGTAATTTCCTGCTCTGCGTGCCACCCTTGTACACAAAGCCTTGTAAAACTCTGCTGAATGGTACACAGTCCTCACCCAGCCCCAGGTTGGATCTTTGAATTCCTCCCTCCATCTTTTACACAAGAAAGCAAAAATTTTGACTGCAGTTAAAAATCCCTTGAGTCAGCCTTATGATAGGGGAAACTGGGTTTTAACACATCAGGTTGGAAAGCAGACTGAGAATGTAACTGAGCTGACAGATAAACTCCCATGGAAACACCTAAAGAGCTGAGGGAAAAATGCTTAAGTTATAATGACCAATTCAAGTTGTTTATGAAGGCATTGATGTTAATCTTTCAAGTAACCCAAAATGCACTCCAACACCTGTTACTAAAAACTTAAGGCTTTTATGAATACCCTCTTACATATAAAAGGAGTATTAAACAGAAGGAACTTGTTTACAGTAAATACAAACATCTGAAAAATCTCTGAAACCTGTTTATACAAATACTAATAAATTCTTTAATATTTTGTACAACTAGAAGGTGCACAGATTGGCATTCAAAGCAGTCAATGCAAACATCTGTCAGACAACAACATGATTTACTTGGATAACAATATAGTTTAAAATGCCATAAATTAAAAAATAAGTTAGTTCACATTTCCCCCCAGGATTTATGTACATCTTAGTCTTTAATGAGATCGTGCAGCCTTCTTCAGAAGCTCGAGGTCTTTCTGACGGCTTTTAATTGCTCTGGCACAGCCATACTCTTCCAGTTGCAGAGGGACATACTTTTCTATCTGAACGAGCCCATGCCCAGCAGGACTGGTAAACAGCTTAATCCAGGATGGCCTTATTTTTCCTCTGAAGCCCAGAAAGGCCAAGCTTCCTGTGACAGAAAAAGCTCAGCATTACCAAACCAGCCAAGCTCACTGCAGCATGATACAAGGACTGGTTAGGTAGGAAAAGGCATGCTCCCCCAAAATTCCTTCACCCACATTATTTAGGACATTTATCCACTCTCACCTTTACATGCACCTTACAAGGTAATAATGATTTGCAATTTCCTGTCTCAATACTTAGTATTAAATATCCTGAAATCTTAATTTGAAAACACAGCTAATTGGACAGTTATAAAACCTGTTTTCTCAACCACAACTTGTGGCATCACTCTGAACAGATGAGAGCTACCTCATGTGGCCCATAAATTCATCATCCCTCAAAATAACAACAGCGTCTCATTTCTAGCTTCAAGTTATTTTAGAACAGGAAATACTAGGCAGGAGATTGCTTAAAGATACATTTGTTGGGCGAGGCACAAAATGCAGGCTCTAGGAAAGAAGCCTGGGACTCTTGTGTGATCCACAGGCACAAAGAACTGCCAGTTATGTCTCTGTTTGCAACAAGCTTCACACAGTGGGACAAAGAGGTTTTCTGCCTCATCTGCTAAAGGGCTGCCCACCTCCTCTCTCAACAAGAGCTGACACACAGCAGCCACACCAGTGCAAACTGGTAACTACCCTCCACCACCTGCATCCTTCTCACACACCCCATAAGAAACCCACCACGCCAACAAACACAAAGACCAAGGTGGTGTCAAAGAAATGTGCAACATTTCCACCAACCATTGCTCTGAAGATAAGGTGGTTTTGCTGTCCCCAGGGACATTAAGGCTTCAGCTAAATTATTAGGAATTGCAACATCACCTCTTGTGCTCAGCAGAATTATAGACCTGCAACAGGAACAGCATGACACAGCAGCTATAATAAACACATTTTTTAAATATTCTGCTACACACCTTTCCAGCTAGCTGCCCTCAGTGTCCAATTCCTTATGAGTACTTATGACATGGAAATAGTCAACCCTTTCTGCAAGCAGTACTTAGAATTTCTTGGTTTTAAACTGACTTTTAATTTAACTTAAAATCATTGGAAAGTGGTATTTAAACACAATTTAGTATTTTGTATCAAAAAATCAAGTTTGGATATCAATCCAAAATTAGAAAATTAAAATACTGATTATTTTCTGACACTAACTCTTTATCTTTATTTAGTCATAAAGGACTTGCTCCCTATAGGGAGAGAACAGTATGACATCCTTCATATAGTCCTTGTCACTGTCCTTATTAAACAAAAAGTTATTCTTGTTTTAAGCAAAGCAGTGTTATTACATGATGTTTCATTAAAAAAAATATTTTTGAGGAAAAAGGCAACACCAGAAAAATTTGAAGTGCTCAAAATCTGCTCAGTTTTCTTAAATAAGGCTACATTGTCCAGTAAATTGGTTCTCTGTTTCTCCTTTTGCCTGAAATTAGACATATGTTTTGTTCACTTTCAGTGCTCATGTATCATTATCTATCATTATTTAAATCCTTGTCAGAAAGCAGAGCTACAGTTTGCAGGACATACTGGAAATGACTGGTCATTGCACATACCTTTGTGGAATTCCAGATTTTAAATATCCATCTACACGCCTAATGTCTACTCCAGAAAATAATTTGTTTCCCAAAACTGTGCCAGTGCAGGCATCTACTACAACAATAAGCATTCCATTATCCTTGAAGGAAAACATGGTGTCATTGACCTGAATGGAAAGAAAAAGTGAAAGAAAAGGAAATTAATATGACTCAAACAGCAATTCTACTGCACTCAGGGTTAATCAACTTTACTCTAGTTTAGACACAATCATTTCCTTACAAATACTTCCTTCTCCCTTGCAACTCTTCATTTTTTCCTTTGAAAGGATGCTGCTTAATATGACTTCTGAAATTGCATGGGAGTCTTAAGCCTTTAGCTTCTATAGCAATATTGCACATTCCAGGTGATTTACTACCTGCCTCAGTCATTGCTCCTGCTTGGGGAAGCTAAAATTCAGATACTGAATCCCCTGGACTTCTTTACAATAATAGAGTTAATTGATCCCTGCAGCAGGTTAGCTCCAGCCCAGTTTCTTCCTACTGAGTGCTCTTACTGATTTGGATATGGCATACACATTCCTGGAGAAGTTTGCAGCTGCAAAGGTTAAGCTAATCATACGCCATTTGTCTACCTAAACAACTGACAGTTCAGCCAGGCCAACAATGACACTGCAGAATGTAAGGCATGTGCAGACTAAGTGGCATTTCACCTTCATGTGCAAGTCTACTTCAGCATCTGAATGGAAAAGTCAAACTAAACTACTTTTTATACAGTATCACATCACTGGGCTTATTTGGGCCACCCCAGAACAAATACAGAAATCTACTGATTCATTAGCAATTGCCGTTTAGAAGACTTCAGCAAAGCTTATATGGCTCATGTGACCCATCCCACTAAGTAGCTAATCTGCTTGCACAAGGACAATTTCAAAAAAATGGATTCAACTAACAAATTGTTAGTTACGTGTTCTGTTTATTTCCAAAACAGCCATAAATGTATACCCACAGAGATTTAAACATAAGCTGAAGATTTAAAATTCTAATGGCAGCATTTTTCTCTTCAGCAAATAGGATTCAAATATGAAATTGAGCTTTGAAGCCTCACTTTCTAATATTAAAACATAAGCTTTTTGACTTTATTTTTTAAACAATGAACCAATCTTTTCATTTCAGTGAAGAAAACTGAGGTCTGCATTATGTAGAGCTGGATAACTGCTATAATACAAACTGCTATAGTGATATCTAAGAAGAAAACCATAAAGAATACTTACATATATAAATGCTTGCTGACCTCTGCTTGACTCTTTTTCATCAGATGAATTAACCTGCACAAGGAGGTAGTTTCTGTGAGGGTCACTGGTGAATATCATCTGGATATCAAACAAAACACATATTAATGTTTCTTCAGCACTTTATCATGCCTGTTTACAACAGACAGCCCATGCTCCAACGTAAATGTATCCACTTGTCAGCAGCATTATTTATGGTACTAGTAATCCTAATAAATATAATGATACATAGTGTAACCTACTTAAGCTCTTGATTTCAATATTTCTTTCAGCTTGTATAGCTGAGAATTTCAAGTTCATGCTAATAAGCAAACATACAAACAGAGAGAAGGTTTGCCATGTAGATCTCTGCAGCAAAGCTCTCCATGTAGCACAGACAATACTGCAGTGCAAGACATCAATCTACCGAAGTCCCTTTTCTGTAGCACTTGGAAAAAGAGTTGCACAAAAGATGAAAAAAAAAAAACCTGAAACCTTTGTGCTACAGAAAGGACTCCAAACCTTCAAGGAGTCCAAGATTAACATGCTGTAATTTGATAAGTGCAGTATTCTGTGCTGAAATACTGAAATTTGGACATAAATTGAGTAGACAACATCACCAATTCTACAGTTCATGAAAGTTTTTGCTTATTTTATTTTACCTGAGTTGTACCACATTTTGTACACGGTACAGTAGTTTTTTCTGGCATCTGCTTTATGACGGTTGGTACTTGGTAGTACTTTGGGTAAGCCTTTGTCATGCAATTACTTATCCCTTTTGATGAATCTTTGGTCACAATCTTGATTCTTTCACATCCCTGAGATGAGCAATAACTGTGACCATCCCTATTATATTTGGCTTGAAGAAATAAAAACAGTAATCTACACAAAAAGGGAAAAATAATCTAAATTAACTGGTGAAATATAGGTATTTATATTCAATTTTAACAGCTATATTTCATGATTTTCAGAAGCAGACGAACTATAGTATTCCCTTCTGCACCACTATCCAAAGGTTTCAAGGTATTTACTAGAGTTAGGAAATCCCTAGCAAGTTGTCTAAAATTCCCCGCAGTTAAAGGAGACATCAATAATAATGTAGATGCTTCACAAAGAAGAAACAGCCCTCAGATCAGTGGCTTACAGGAAATAAAAATCGAATTGCAGAGCATGAATTTTTTACTTGCTCATAGATCTCTGCAAATATGCAGCAGAAATATTCAGTTTCACCCATCAACACTGAACAATATAGTTGTGCTACTTCAAATGCCTGGAAACACAATTTAGGGTGTAAAGCTCTTACACAAAGGAACATAAATGTCTTTCAAAAACTACATTCATTTGTGTATTTATTACAGACAGGCAGAGTAGCAGGTAACAGAACAAAATAAATAAGAGAAAAATTATAAATTTAGAATCAATGTTTGCAAAACTCACAATAGATGTACATAGGACTTAATTTATTGGAAGTTGACCATATCTAAAACCTCTCAGAAGGATCTTAGAGGCCACTGTGAGAAGTATTTTTGAAATAGAGACTAAGACTTTTAAGTTCTTTTGAGACAGTTGAAAAGAGATTAGGATTTTCAAAAATAGAATTTTTAAATGTTGGAAGAGAAAGTTTCTTGGAAATTTATAGAATTTTCCATTTAACAAGCAAACAGATAATTTCTCTGAAGACTAAGAAATTAAATCCTAAAAGGCACTGCTCTGCAGCACACCAGACACTGTATTTTCCACAGACATGGGGTAGGAAATATCTTTGGTGACTGTGGTGTTCATGACAAGTATTTCAATGACAACCATGGTAGTTTGGAGATTTAAAGACATATGAACATTCTTCCAAAGCGTTTTGGGGTCTTTCTAAACTGCTTTCCTCTTATGCAGGTGCCTCAACCATTATTTTTAACACTTTCAAGCTGGACATTTCAAGGTTAAACAACATCTTCTAGTAGAGTCAAATGACAAGAGTTACCCAGTACTGTTGTCAAAGTAAAACTTCTTGTCTGATCGATTCTTTTCAAGCTCCATCATTGAAGATACAGGCATGTAGCGTTCTACCTTGCTTGACAGAGCAGATGACCGCCTTTGAAAGGTTTCCAATACTATAAGAAAATCTGTTTTTGGTTGGTAACAAAGACCAACACGAATCCAGTCATTCCTAAAACCAAAATAAAACGTATGAGTCCTCATCAGAACAGTTTAGGTGCCAATACAGAGCAAAAAGATCACTCCAAAAAAAAGAAACAGGAACATAAAAAGCTAAACCCTCAACGAGATGATCAAATCTGCACAGCCTTTCATTAAACATTTTAGTAACTCTGTTTCTCTTAGGATATATTTGATTATATACTTCAGAGATATTTAATAAGTTCATCTGCCAACAAAATCAAGTATGATAAGCTATTCAACTGCAATTCTGCTGAATTTCACTATTGGTACATCATCTTCTCCAAAGGTTTTTCCTTAAAGACACTGTAGTGGACAAGTGTTTAACTTCAGGTGCAGATCTGTTGTTTAATCCCATACTTTTGCATTTGTAACTATGAAAGAAAAACCAAATCCAAGCTCTGGTCTTCCAGATGGTTGCAAACTCATGCACAATAATTTTGCAGGACATAACTTCAGTATTGCCTTATGGATAAAAGCCACAAAAGAAAATAAACATACTTGTTGAAGTTAATGAGATACAGATAGGTGACATTTGGAGCTTTTCCATTCCAATGGATTGTATAGCCCTTTTGGAGCATCACCACTGGCTGGTACTGCTGAAAGGCAGCTGCTCTCTGATTAATACCTCGAAGAACCATGGGTTTGGCTGGATACTCATCTCGGACAATAGTCATGGAAAGATTCTGTCCATTCCAGGTTTGGACATAAACCTATATGATATTTAAGAGGGTAAAAATTTGGTCTCTTTGCAAAAGAAAATGAAATAGTGGAGCATGATTAGGACATTATTAACCAAAATGCTGCAATCTGATGCTCTGAGTTATGTAATACACAAATCTCCCCTGAACAAAAGTCCTATTTAAAAAACTATTATAGATTTTTCCCATCTTACAGACAAAAAAGCATATGGAGAAGAAAGAATCAGCTATAACACCTGGCCACACAGAGCAGGAATCAGAATGGGAATCAAACCTGTAAGACTTATATTCAGAAGGTGGTATTTAACACCTCCAGAAAACAAACTAACAAAACAACTCCTTAAATTCCACTCTGTGGAAAAAAAAAAAAAAGCAGACAGAACTTGCTTGGAAGAAGACACCTTCAACACAAAATTGTTTTAGCGGACACAGCTGCAATGTAGAATTCTGGGCAAAAACATTTCGTTTTATCTTTCAGCATCTGATACTGTACCCTCAGTCTGCTGAGAGGAAGTATGATATATACACAACTGGCTGGTAAGGGTGATATGAATAGAAGTATTTTTAAAAGTCAAAAAATTTTGGAATCTAAAGACAGGTAATTTTTTATTTCTTACACAACCTGACTCCACAAGCAGTTCATATTATAGATTTGCCCCCAACAGAAAGCCAGAAATACTAGCCTGTGCATAGCCCCCACTGCAAACTACTCCACTCCATTCTGTGATATTAATGCATTTCGGGTGCTGAATCAAGTAATTATCCATTCGGCCCACATAGGTATCCCTGTAGTCAGTCACTGAGCCATCTAGATCATGAAATATCGAGTTCTTATCACCATCCAGATCTCCTTCTTCAAACCAGGGACCAGGCTTCCCAAAGAAGGCTTTCAAAGAAACCTGACAACAGCAATAAAAGTTTTTGTTCTTCCGAGGTGAAACACAGACTCACATTTGCACATGTGCAGAAACACAGGAATTTGACAAAGCTGGTTAAAAACTTTACAGTAAGGACAGCAGAATCTTGCGAAGCAGACATGCTGGGTTTTACTAATAGGCTCAGGCCAGCTCTTGCTTCTGAATAGTGTTAATATTTGCTGCAGAAAATTCGTTACTAAGGATATACCAAACCTTACAAATACTTACAAAAATTTCTTTTCAGCTTTACCACAAGCCATGAATCATTTAGTCTAACATATCCTACATCTCTGTTGGTATTGGATTTTTTGGTCAGGAGACAAAGGAGGTCTGTGTGACCTCCAGCCAGGAGAAAAACTCTGAAGTAGGTATGCAAAGAAAGGATGACCTACAGCTCTTGTCTGTGTATGTTAAATACAAGAAAAGAAAACCATTTGCAAGACTTCAGGAAAACTTGTAGTCAACTTACATTTGGACCAAACTTCACAAGAGAAATGTTGTTTTTTGGAGTCATCTGCCATGGATTTTTCATCAAGAATCCAACTGCACTGGTAAATCTGTCTGGAGTTGGCACAAAGTTTTTAAATGTGCACTTGGTAAGGTGAATAGGTCCATCATAAATCTGAAAGCCTCTGATTGGAAATGTCCTGTTGATGCAAGCAAATATTTATACCATCCTGTAACAAAATTCATGGTACGCTTGAATCTGTGTCAAATGCATCTCCTCAGAAACCAGTAAAGCAACAATTACAGAATGACTTGCAAGATAGAATTTAGCAAAGGAAATAGGGTTTCTCCACTTCTCTAACAAGTCAAAAAAATCCCCTAGTCCTAAATTTTCCTATTAGCGGAGCTATCACTCTCCATGTGCAAATGTGCCCCCCTTTCAATACGAGAAATACAGCAGAAAAATAATACCGCCTGCTCTTTGATTGATCATGGCAACTGGAAGTGACTGCAGACTGGAGGAAAGCAAATGTCACTTCTAACTTGAGGAAGGAACACCCAAAGAATGGCAGGCTGGTAAGGCTCAGCTTGACCCCCAGGAAGATGATGGAGCAGCTAATCCTAGAAACCATTTCCACGTGCCTGAAGGACTGGAGAGTTGTCAGGAATAATCAGCATGAATTTAGCAAGGAGAAGCTGATAAACTTCTGTGATGAAATGACTGGCCTGGTAGAGCAGTGGGAGAGCAGTGGACACGGTCTACCAAAATTGCAGTAAGACTTTTGACACTGTGTCCCATAAGACCCTCATGAAGTATGGGCAGGATGAGAGGACAAATGGCTGGGCCCAGAAAGTGATGACACAAAGTCTGTTTGGTGGCCAATAATGGATGATGTATCCCATGTGTCAATACGAAGTCCAGTCTTGTTCATTGTTTTCATTAGTGATCTGGATGATTAGGCCAAATATAGTCTGGGCCAAGTCTGCAGAGGGCACAACACAGAGGGAAGCAGCTGATACAGCAAAGTTGTGCTACCAACCAGACAGACCCTGACAGACTAGACAAATGGGTGGATGGGAACCTCATTAAGTTTTACATGGGGAAATGCAAGGTCCTGCACACTGGGAGAAACAACCCTTTGTGCCAGTGTAAAGGACCTATGGGTCCTAGAGGAAGCCAAATTAACCTTAAACCAAACAATGTGCCCTTGCCACAAAGAGGCAAAAAGTATCCAGGGCTGCACTGTGAGAAGTGTTATAGTGTTATCAGCAAATTGAGGGAAGTGATACTTCCCATTTTTTCAGGACCGGTGAAGCGACAATTTGGAGTGCTTGTTCCCAGTACAAGGCAGATATGGAGATTCTGGAAAGTGCAACAAAGGGCCACAATGATGATTAAGTCGCTGGAGCATCTCTCATGGGAAGAAACACTGGGAGACATGGTCAGCCTGGAGCAGAAAAGCCTCAGGCAGGAATCTCAATCCTCTGAAGGAAGGGTGCAAATAAAATGGAGCCAGGCTATTCCCAGTGACAAGACCAGCAGGAATGCACACAAGATGAAACATAAGACATCCCTGCTAAACCACAGGAGAAACTTTTCACTGAGAGAGTGATTGACCACTGGCACATGTTGCCCAGGAAAATTATGAAGAATCCATCCTTGGAGATATAGTAAAGACATCCGAATGTTGTCCTGGAACATGAGCCCTAGATGACTGTTCTTGAGCAGGGGAGTTGGACAAGATGACCTCCACGGGCCCCTTCCAGCCTCAATTGTTAGGTGATTCCACTTAACAAGAGTGAATACCTCATATCACCACCACATTAACATCTCCTCTTTAAATGGCTGAACAGCAAAAAACTATGGTGGCCAGGGCCCCCTTCACCCTCTGTCCTACTTGGCCAAGGATGTGTGGGGACAGAACCTAGAGCCATGTGGGCATGACCAACATACTGTGCTACTTGATACCATCTTACATCATGGCTAGGAAGCAGGGGAAATGGACTCTCATTTTCTGAAGAAAGAGCATTCCTTTTTCTGAGGACACTGTTCCTGACCAGAGGATTTGTCCACCAGGAGAACACTTTGGGGTGCTGATGGTCTCTTGGCCATCTTGTTCTTTGTCTCAAGGGCTACCCAGTCCCAGGTTGAGTGGTGAGCATTTTTTTGCATATAAATCACCTTTGTTTTGTATCCTTTTGTTATTAATATTGTCACTATTACTATTATTATTAATATTCTTAATCTCATTGTTTCCAGTACAGTGTTCTTGTCTCAGCTTGAGATCTCTGCCTTTTGTCTTTCTCACCTGAGGAGGTAGGGAAAGGGCAGTGGCTATATGGGGCTCAAATTCCAGCTGGGCTTAAACCAAAATAGTTGTCTTTCTTATTCTGTGGCAAGGGTAGGACTTGGTATTATGTTAAACAAGCACCAGTGCAAGTCAAAGAGAAAAGAGAAGGATCATGTCACAGATTGTGATTTGTCACAGACAGACTGCAGTCTCCAGTCCCAAACTGACCTTTGAAATTCTCTTACCTGAAAGCTCTCTTTTAGACCCAAATACTTTTAAAGTCTAAGGTTTAATTGAAGTAGGATAACTTAAATTTCTACAGAATAGTAACCTGTGGAAGCATCAGATGAACCTGCTTCAGCAAAAAGGTGAGAGTGACATAGCTGCACACATAGCATTAAAAAGAAAAAGAGAGCATCACTTTCAATGGAGTCAATCTCTGACAGCTCAGCCAAGAAGGGTCTTTATGTCTGATATAGCGAATTGCTCTTGTACTTCTGCTTCCTTCATTCATGACATACTTACCGATTTCTAGGCAGAGTGCGTGTCTTGTTGTCTACTCCTCCAGTTCCCACATATTTATTTTGTCCACCTTGAAACCCATAATTCCTGCTCTCACCTATGAACAGCGACTCTGATACCTCCTGGCTGGCACCTTCATCATTTGGGAAGCTCCCATCACTATCAAAGCACATCAAAGACATGTCTTTAGCCAAGACTCTCCAGCAGATGATTGTACCATGGCATAGCACTACTTTTACTTCTCTAACAGCCCTCTTCAAGTAAAACACTATACACTTCATGTACAATAGAAACAATAGATTTAATCACTAACATTAATAGAGGCTAACTCACTGAAATGTTCAGCAGAGCCAAACATTAAAATTTCTAACTCCCTTTGTAGTGAAGCACCTTTTTATTTACACTTTTCCAATCCTAGAACCAGTTTGTCATAATCTAAATAGCAGTAATTTCAGCTCACTACCTAAGTTACTTGGCATTTTTCATCAGAAAGAGACTCTACCCCTGCTAAATGCTCACCTCTTTCTTTCACTTTCAGCTGTTCAGGAGGAAAATAAAATACTGCCTAAGAAGTCATACACTACCAAAAATACCTGGATAAATATAACCTTTCTGATAAAGAGGCAACAAACTGTGGTATAAATCAAGCACAGGCTGAACTAAAGTGGAAACTTTAGCAGCTGTTTAGGCAGTTACTTTAGCCAGTTTACAGCCTCTCTAACGTAATCTGCACAATTGGAAATACAACCAGGCCCCAAACCAAAACTGCAGCCTTATGAAAGCATACCTATTAATTTTAATAGATGCATGTAGATTTTCTAAGCTTCTATGCAAGGAAACACAGAAATTATTAAAAAAGTACTCACCTAGCAAATGTCAAACCTATTCCATTGTCTGCAAACCTACAAGAAAGTCCAAAACATCAGTTGTTTTTTCTGAATTATCCTACAATTTTAGGATAATGGAAGAGCACATCCTGCTATGCACTGAAAAAATCTTGAATTTTTTTATTAATGGAACATATAACCACCACACAGTTAACTTTTCTAAAAGCACTGTTGTTAAAAAGTAGTAAAATAGTTTTCTACACATTTTAAACAGGACTTGAGAGCTTCAGGGACACAACAGAAATCCCATTCTGAATTTACTCTCTCTACCAACTCTTAGGCTGCTTTTTACTACAGCTGTTTTTGTTTGTTTTTTTGTTTTTTTTTTTTTTTTTTTGCTGTTTAAGGCAGGTTCTCATCTCATCACATATAAACTTGCATATTTCAAGTTGTAGGATGGTATGAAAGCTGGTCATATTGAGAAGTTCCTACAGTTAACCATCAATCCTCTCCTATAACCCTGCTATAAAGCACTTCCATAAACAAAGCTTCAGAAAAAACAGCATGCAGCTGTTTGCTTCCAAAAACCTACCCAGAGTTCTGAATGAGGATATCCCCTCCCCTGACCCAGGCTCCATGATCATTGTTTTTGAAAGAGATTAATCTGTCAATCAGGGCAGCAACTCGGGGCTTTTCAGGGTCTGCATCTTGATGAGGTCGAAACCTGGGAGAGATAAACACTCAGTCCAAGAAAACCTTTTATTTTACATGTGCCATACGTGTTGAGCTGAGTAAGCCTGAAAGACAAATAATCATCTGATGGGCAAATTTCACTTTGCTTAATGTTCGGAATGAAAGAAGCTAAAAGCAGGTACATCTCTGGTACTCGCTAGTACTAGAAAAGCATCTGTGGGTTATCATGAAGCAGGAATGTGAAACAACTCTTTTCCAGTAACTCTCACAGGCTCTTGCTCAGTCTCCCTAAATTTCTTTAGCTGCCTTTAGCCTCCCTTTATCCCCTTTTTCTTTCTGCCCTCCCCAGTTGTAGCGAAGCATTAATGTGAAAGTTTGATGAAGGGAATTATAAGCTCCTAGGAAGGACACACAGGGCTGACATTAGTTATGCAAGAACAGTCTGGACATTTGTCTAACTGGTCCTTCAAAAGCTTCAAGCTTTTCTGACATATAGCAGTGCTACTTTTTTGGGCATGCCTGAGATTTTTTTATTGCACTGCTACCAAGATGGTCTTGTACAGTAAATTATAACTGGAATCTAGTTTAAATAGTACGAAGAAACAGTCTGATTAAGAATTGGTGACATTTTCACTTGATTACCCCCAGGACCCCAGATAAAAAGTAATACATTTGAAACTGCAAACAGGCATTTGAGCAAGTAAAGACACCTACGCTGTTATCCCAATCACCTGATACTCTTTTGTTCAGATTTGGATCTGCCCCCTCCCCATCCAAGGGAGAAAGGGGAAGATAAGTAAATGTTAGGTTTTGATAGTCTCAGTATTCTCAATTAACATTTAAATCCTTCCAGTCTGGTTCCATGTACAATGATTAGGGACCTCACATAGTTACGCAGTGCCTTATTCCTTTTTTTCTGCTGTGAAACACAAGCCCATTTCATGCACTGAGTTTCTTGCATCCTCAACACACTATAGGCTCTCAGAGGGCATCCTGCCCCTCTCAAGTTCCTCTCAACTACCTGTGATGACTGAGGTAAACTTCAAGGGTTATATGGATTTTCTGTCAAAACATGGAACTAGCAGATTCATTTCCAAATTAAAAAGTATTGAATATCATCAAAATCACCATATTTTCAGTGCTAATACTTAGTTAACACAATAACATGTGCACAAATACAGTTATCCAATGTTCATTTAACCAGTATCCCAGACTATTTTATTTGAAGTTCAGGATAAGACTAATCAGGCACAGTGTAACCTGGAATTTTCCTAATCTCTCCACTACCTTCTCTCACTTTGTAAACTGAAGAAAATGTGGTGGATTGTACCACCTCTACAAAGACCCTTCAGTAGAACTGTACTACCAAGCTATGACTTCCAAATCTAGAAGGAGCAGCAGAAACACTCAGCAGTAGGAAAGGTGAGTGGATGCACTACTGAAGCCTTTTTCTAACAGTTAATTAAAACTCAGTTATAAATCAGAAGATTAGCCTTTAAAGGAATATTTTCCTATTAGCAGCAATTCCAGAAAACATTTTAACAGTAGACAGTAGAGCATGTTTAAAACAATGTCCTCTAAGAAGATGGACACTATCCTGAGCAAAAGCTCAGAAGAAACTCATATCCTTTAAGAGACACCATCTCTGTTGTTCCCA
The DNA here is from genome assembly GCF_024509145.1 of Vidua macroura. NCBI lineage: Eukaryota > Metazoa > Chordata > Aves > Passeriformes > Viduidae > Vidua > Vidua macroura. The sequence goes on from NC_071611.1 coordinate 59,266,023, forward strand.
AAACAGATTAATAAATGAAGGAAAAGGACACATATGAACTTACTGCTTGGTTATAATTTATAAATTATTTTACTGTTCTAAAAGGGTTTTCACCTATGTGAATGTAAGAGCAGTCTCAAAACTTTGCCATTTTTCACCCACTTGAAAGAAAATATCCTTTACCTTGCATTGTTGTCCAAACAAAGATATTCTCTGGGATCATCTGCACTAGCATTAGTTGTTTTAACACCCTTATCAATGAACAAACCAGCCTGAAATAAGCAAGAAAATTCATAATATCCAAAATTAAAGACAGACTAACAATGAAATATTAAAAATTTAGGCATTGCATTCTATACACATATTAGAAACTCTTAGATCTTTCAGTTTGGCTTCAATTGGCATATTGTCTAAGGGAAAACAAGTGAATTAAATATAATAAACCAGTCTGTGCTAAAATGATATGAATTATCTGTGAGTAAAAAAAAAAAAAAAATGCAATGGAAAATGATGACAGTTCACTTCAGATTTCTTTTACAACATCTATTTAAGGTTTTGCATTTATTACCAGATTCTGTTCTGGAAAATCTGGAAGCCAATCTTGTAGTGAGTTCAAATTATTCTCATAAATGGAAAAGGAAAGAAACCCCAAAACCCACTGTGAAAAATCCTTTGTGTTTCACTCTAAAACTAAACTACCTTTACCATAAAAGATTATTTTGATAATAATAATAATGTTTCAAGCAGTAATAAGCTTGAAACTCAGTAATCCAGTATGAAATAAATTACTTGAGAAAACAAAAGCATGAGGAAGCATTTGTGCTCTTTTACCTGAATTACATACAAATACCTGTGACTACTTTCACCTCTGATCCAAATTAGGATTACAACTGAGTCTTATACACAAGCAGATTCTCAGACCTGCTAGTGGAGCTCTCCTTCAACATGGAACTTTACCATACAAATTGCTAACCTTATTTAAAGATGATAATAGCTATACAGGTGAAAATCTTTTCTTCACAATGCACTTTTTTATTCAGTATGTTCTAATTCCATTCTGAATAAAATGCCTTACAGTCCTAACTAACACAACTTCCATCAAACACTGCATCATTTCTTGGTATCCCAGACAACTGTAAGGCAAAATCAGTTTCACTTGGAAAAAAAAAAATCCAACAGTGATTTCATGAGGTTTCAATGGTTAAACTATGAGACTCTCTTGCAGCAAACAAACACAAGTATTTATTTAGAGTTAGGTGGCTTTGTAAATGTCATTGTATTCATACATACACACAGCAACTAGATTCCAAATGAAATACTTTAAGGATTCTTCAGCTGAAGTGAAGTGAAACTTCAGCTGAGATGTGGAAAAGGTTTAAAAGTCTTAGTAACAGAACACTCCTCAATAACTGTAGGCTGAGAACTTCATAAGAAAACTAAGTACACTCCTGAAGGCAATATTAAAGCATAATCTCTAGCCAGAGACTGTATCACAATGTGCAAACACCTGAGACTAAGAAAAATTGTAGCTACTGCAGCAAGCTATTGGATGAATCACTGCTACAATAAACTTTGATTCTTCAAGGGTCAGCTTTCTTCAGAGTAGGAAACAAGGCTGTAAAGAGTAGCATCTGAAATGCTACTTCTGAAAAAAGTATTTTACTAGAAGTTTTAATTGATTTTAGTTGTTTGTGTCTTACAAGGCTCTGAAGCACTGAATATTCAAAATGGAACTACAAAATACACCCATGTTGATTATACATTGTTCTACGGTAGAGTTCAAACACAGCATAAAATCTAATCTCCTACCCAGCTTAAAATGTGGACAAGCTGTAATATAGAATACTGAGAAATAAAGAGAGAAAAATGTTATTTTTTTTAAATAACATATTACATTACCTTAAAATTAGAATGAACCCTGTTGTTATAGAAGATTCCTAGGGGTGTAAGCTCTGATTTGGTTTCCATGGTTAGACTATGAGAATCTCCTGTAGCAACCCTGTGGAACAAATACCATATTCCAGCATCCTGCAAGTAATGAGAGAATAATATAAGTGATTCTCATACTATTATTGGTGCTGACACGTATTCTAAAATAAAGACTCCAAACAAAAATTTAACCAGTGAAAATGTGGAATTTTGCAAATAAGGCTACATTCCAGTGGATAATATCAACTAAGAAGTGTTTTGCTTCTCAGTGAAGCCATTCAACATCACACATTTAAGATGTTCTAATATTTCAAAGTAAAAAAGTGTCCAAATTGATGTAACTTCTGCATTTCAGTTATGTCATCCCACACACTAGATTTTTCCTTTACTAGTAGATAATACTATTCACAGTAAGATACTCAAAATCATTCCTCCTATCCTTACTCTTTCAGTCTGTTAAGGTTGGTTCATCTCTGCTCCCATAAAAATTTAAAAGGCACAGTCAAAAAAGCCCTCAAGAGCTTTCAGTAGACAGAAAAAAAAAGCACATAAAGAAGTCTGGCCAGTTCGGGGCACTGTGCCAATGGCATGCAGTAATAATTTTATATCTGTTCATTTTCTATACTTCCTTAATATCTCTGCTCTTATAGAAGCTGGATTTATTTGCTAAATGAAACCCACAAAATTTCCCTTTCAACTACATTGGCATTTGCAAGAGGTGGCATCATGACAACATCTGCATTAGAGACTCTTACAGACATCAAAACTTTTGCTTGACCATAGGCTGTGTGCCCTTAAAAAAAAAAGAATCACCCCACAAGGCACATTAAAGAATTAAATGGTAGCTAAAAAACACTGGGTGCCCCATTTCAGGAAAAACAGTGATCAACCTTTTTAAGAATCATGGATAAAGCCAAACCCTGGCTTAAAAGATTTTATGCTTCACTCCAAGAATATACTAATTTTCCAATGAGTGCTGGAAATTCTACTTTACAGTAATGTTCCCATTCCAGTGTGTAATGATGACGCACTGACATTTCTGGTGATTAATCATTACAAAGCAAATATGGATGTTCCATTAATAAAAATACCAAAATCTTACCTCACATATAATTAAGTACAGCTCTGTGTTTGGCAGACTCAAATAAATTTTACCCAAAACACCCCCGATGCTTGAAAAATAGACTTAGATAAACTTAACAGCTTGTTAAGCATCTGCAAGCATTCAGTAATATGAAAAAGGTTGCGTTTTTTCCCTTTTCTCTTCTCTCATACACATCAAAACAAAAGAAACATCTACTGCCTATAGAGCCTTACAATACACTTCACTGCATAATTAAGGGCCTTGGGGAGGAATGGAATTATTTGGCTGTGAATTGCTCTAGTTTATACCAGCAGCAGCTCCATAGTGCAGAGTCTGTATGAACACAGTTGAATTGTTCTATTTCCGAAAGAATAAGCTGTGTCCCTTTATACTAATGTGTTTACATCCATGCATCTATGGGATGTATATCAGAGTGGCTAAACTTTTTAAGACACAAATGCTTGCTCCAGTTAGGCACATCCTGCTAACAAATACAAATAACATCTACTGGGATGAGCTACACAGGCAGAAAAAGACTTTGCAGGACGTAAGCACCAGATAAAGCAGCAAAAAAAGCTGTTTAACTTAGCCTGCAAAGTCTAAACTAGGTATATTACATAAAGCAGGCAAAATAGAAAAACATGTGTTGGACAAAAAAGAACTGGTTTAATTTTTGAGGTGAATCCAGAGCCCTCCTAGTGTTAGAGAGTCAAAAAACCAAACAGAAACAAACCCACTACAATAAAAGCAACAAGAATGAGACCACACAAAAAACAGAACAAATGTTTCTGATTTTTTTTTAATACTCCAGATATTTCAATTCAGCTAAGTATTTTGAATCCTATTCTATTTATTAATAACAGTTACCTGCTAATAAATAAATTATTTACTTAAATTAATGTTATCATTTATAGATAAATGTTATCCGTGGCTAAAAATACACAGGCTCATATTCTTCCAACACCAGAGCGTTTGCAACAACAATCAACAACCTTTCTTGTTTTCCATTCCCATTGATGTCTTCAGAAAAATCCAATTAAAAACCTTACATGTCTCAGCCTTTCATCCAATATAGAACCGAATCCAGCCCCCTCCTCCACAGTATGTACAGATCTTTATATCACAGGCAGCTATGACAAGATATTTGCTCTAATATAAGGTTCAGAACATGCAAAACCATATCAGCAGTCACTAGTTGGAAACAATTGACTAATCACTGACAGAAAAGAAACATTTTAGCTGTTTCTTACACAATGAACACCTTTTTGTAGTAATTCTTCATTCCAATGACTACAGCTCTTGCAGAGCTGTCACTAAACTCATGACAACCTACAGAAAATACAAAAGACTTAATATTAAATGCACCAATTCTGTGAAAATAAAAGGATTTCTACACAGATAACTACATTTCTACATTGACACTACTATCAGATCTATTAAATACCAGGAAGAAGAGATCTCCTCTGGTGCAGCCACAACAACGATTTTTGGCATCACTTAAATGCACACCTAGACATACCCTGCACTTTCAATGCCAATATGCTACCAAACATAAAAAGATACATATACAAAAAAAGGAAATATATGTATATCTGGCAGTGTAAATGTTACAGATTTTACAAATGCCAGTGGCATAAGTAGTTTGTCACGAATTACACCCATATGCCTTACCTGTGAGCCTGCTGCTGCATTATTTATAAGATGATTGTTGGGATGAGAAATCCAGAATGTTGAAACGGCCCTGAAATATTATTCAGAAACTAGTTACTAAAGAAAACCTCTATCTCCAACAGAAATATCTTCCCTTTTTAACATGCACATCAGAAAAAGGTAAACTGATGAAGTAACTACTTCACATTCAAAATACGAATCACAAAACCTTCCACATATGGAAGTCAAAAATGCCTTTTATTTAGTTCAGTGTACAGTATTACAGTGTATTTAATGCTATGCAGTTATCCTATGTAATGATAAACTGATTTAAGAAGCTTTCACAAGAAACAAGTAGTATTCAGAAAAAACAGTGGTGACAACTTCAGAATATGCATACATTTACGCAGCAGTGAAGATGTTCAACAGATTTTTAAGGTCCCAAGTATCACAAGAAACAATAGTCCTAGAAAACATTTTTTTTCTTTAATAGAAGACTAAGTGTTATTTTTATTGCTATTTTTTAAATACCAGTACTATATGAACTACATTCATTAAATTATAGATAAAAATGTTTCCATCTGCATTTTGTCAGATCATCAGCAGTTTAACCACTACAGCTGGCTGGGTTTTACTTTTTCATCATGACACACTCACATGCAATCTGTGGCTGGCACTGGGACATAATTTCCATATACTTTATCCCTAATCCCAATACACATGCTGCTGTTTCTGTCTGTAGGTAGCAGAGTGCCTGGTTTTGTGACTAGCCCAAGGTTGTGGAACAAAGTATTCCTCTGCTCAATGCCATCTTCTATGAAGAAACAGTGACCTAGGGTGTCATACCCAATGGTATCCTTTATCTGTAGAAATACAAGTTCATTATGTCAGTAGTAACAGCATTTACTGATATTTATTTGACAAATACCATCTAGGTTTACTATCTTGGCACAGCTGCAGAGTAAAGTGTCAGTATCAGCAGCTCAGATGATTCAAGCACATAGTTTTATTCGTCCCTTACAAACACACTGCTATGTCTGGAGAGCTTAGCTGCCTCACAGCTGTCTTACAGCTAGCTGCTGTAAGAATCTGAAAAAACAGAATTGTTTAACTGTTAAGTTACTGTTTCCAGTAATTTATTTATCCACTGAAATAAGAAAACCATTGCTGAGCACTGGATTTTCAGAAGGGATGGGATTATTTTGGCGTCTAAATGCTCTTTATAATATTTATCCCAACATATTATGTTTTACTCCCTGTGCACCTACCAGCAAACCATTAGTTGCATGAACAGTCACACATCTGGAAAAACAGTGATGAATAGCAAGACCTTCCAGATAAGTTTTAAAAGTATATCCTCCTTTTTCATCCACATCCCCACAAAGGTGAAAATGAACAGGGTAGCTTCCAATCTGCTGCTGGCCCATTTGCTTCAATTCCACATAGGAAAGGTGAACAGATGTAAAATTCTTCAGAATCTAAAAAAAATTAAGTTCAGAGTGAAAAACCAATTATTTGCATTTTAACCAACAGAAATTTAAGTTAATACATCATCTATCTCAGATGTACAGAAGCTAGATGTATGCTGTTGCCACAGACCAACACAATAAAAGTTAGAACAAATGTTACTGTCTTGCTCTACAAGAAACCTTACAAAACTGTATCCTTCACATATGATTTCAAAATTTAAATCTCCATGTGGCTACAACAGAGGAATTTTCACCAGACATACTGCCACACTTTACTGTTTGGTCTTTACCAGGTGGCACATTAAATATTCTTACATGTACTGTCCAATCAAACAGAAGTCACCCACATCTGGGTGTGTCTGTAGAGAAGCTGCACCAACACGGTCCATCTGGGACAGGCTTAGCTGAATAAAAACCACAGAATAATGCAGATTCAAAGGAACCTGTTGAGATACCTAGCCCAGTTCAGAGCTCAGTGCAGGGTCAGCTTCATAAGACAGCTGCTCAGAGAATACCTCCAGTCAAAAAGACGCTCATGATGTTAATTGTTCTTTCCCAGTATGTGCACATTATTTGCCTTCTTTAAGCCTGGTCCCATGGCCTCTTGTCCTCTTGCTCTGCACCTCCAAGAACTGCTGTAGCCACTCTGAACCCTCACCAGTACCTGAAGACAGCAACAAGATCTCTCCTCTCAGCTCCCCATCACTCATCATCACACACTGCCACCCCACCTTTCCAGGACACAGACCAGTGCATCTACATTTTCATTGCAATGAAAAACCAAAACTGGACACTGCATTCCAGAGAAATGTCTTTACTGAGGAATATATGAAATAACCCTCACAACCATACAACTTCACAGAAATGTTACTGTGTACGAAGTAAAGTCATAATGGGGTTGTACCAGTAATGCAGGAACGTATTTTCTTCCAGCTAACCTGCTAGAAAAGCATAATCCAAATGCAACAGCTAAACTGCAAGGAGCTAACCTGAGTTAAAAAACAAAAAACAAAAAACAAACAAACAAAAAACCAAAACAAACAAACAAAAAAACACCACCAGAAACCAAACCAAAACAAACCCTACATTTTTTTTAACTTCATTTCATTAATTTACCTGTACTGAGGTATCAAAAATATCAATTTTCATAGGGAAATCAGTAATTTTTTTTTTCTTCTCCTCTAACTGAACTCTTAGGATTTGCATACCTAAAATATAGAGGGATAGTCAAAACCTGACCTTTTAGGCATCTCTAATCTCTAGCTCTTACTACTGAAAAGCACCAAAACTGCAAACCATTGCCTCTTCTCATGCTACTAAGCCCCCTTTAGGCTACTGAACTAGTGACCAGTATGAAATTCAGGATGCTCAAAAGCTATTACATTTCTTAACATCTAGGATCCCTCTGCTTGAGCATGTAAGATTAGCATAAGCCAAAAATACTTTCAGCACTGAAGTCTAGGTTTGACAGCAGACACTCACTACTCAGTCTCCTGGGAGCAATTTAACTTTGATGAGTCAAAATGTTTGTTTTCTTTTCTACCTTCCAGACAACTGAAAGTCTGCTTATTTACACTTCTGTGGCAATCAAGGTCACACTTTGCAAGATTCACAGATTGTCATTATCTTCTTTCATTACATTATCTAGAACCCTTGACATCTTGAGTCCACCTACCTTCTTGCCACATAGTAGGAAAGGGCTTATTTTCTTCCCCACTATTATGGCCACCACTATGAAATTAAAATCTGTATCCAAATACATTAGAAAGAGATTTGAACTGTGATGACCACATAATGAGCACAAATATATTTGCAATTAAAATTTGAGGCCTCAAACTTCTCTTGCATCACTGAAGCACTGCTGCTCAAATATTTCATCTAGAAATGTAAGTGAACACAAGTTTAAATACTAGTTTCTAGAGCACTCCTTTCTCTCAGCTTTGCTTATGTTTATAATGCAAGAAATTTGAAGCAGTTTCCTTTATAGAACCTTAGTACTTTCAGATTTTTAAGAAACTAAATCTAAAACCCCATAGTAAAAGTCAGTTTTTTCCCCCTCCACGCCTCTCTAGTGCTCAGGTTCAGATGGCAAATCTGAATTAGGATTCAATACTCATCACCTGGGAAGGTACAAAGGCAGCAAAAGGAAGGAAGATAAATACTAGGGAGGTCAAGTTTCATTCTGTAATGTTATAGGATGCACATTCATGGATGCCACTTGTTCAATCCCTACTATACAATATTACACTACCTGCTGGACGTTTCTAGAATGGTTTGAGCATTATATCCCTTCCTTCAATTCTGCAGACTAAGTCTTGAGGAGTTAAATCTAATCTGGGTAAAGCTGAGAACGAAGTCATTTCCACACAAAGCAACTGAATGAACTGATGTTCTTTAAGTTTTCAAATCCCTTGAAGTTAAACGTTAATCTTTTTGTCCTTAATATATGACAGAAAGTTAAAGTGTTTTTCAAACCTTGATATGTCCACCAAATGTATCATAACTGAAGAACTGACACTCCTTTTCAAGATAGCAGGTATTTTCTGTCTCGCCCTTTATTACGATGTTTCTTGTAAGAACTCCAACTTCTGCTCTCATATCTACTCCATCAATTACTTCTCCTACATGAGGAAACTGAGGGTTTTCTGTCCAACAACAAGTTTTGAAGCAGGAGGGGAAAAAAAAGAAAAAAGGCACCACTGATTAAAACCAGAATCAACTTACACAAATAAGAAAGATAACCACAGCAACAAAACCCATGCATTCCTCTTCCTGAACATGCTGGTCTCTTAGCTTTTCTTATGGTAGATGTATTTTTCATTTTAGTAAGAAATCAATCCTCACAAAATATCAACATTTCATTTGCAAGTGCATCTTACAGTTTCAATCCAATAGTTTGTGAACAGAATGGGAAAAAAATAAAGAAGAGTTTATTAATCCAATGTATCAAACTTCTAGTGAAACACAGATGTTGACTTGCTTTAAAAGAAAAAAATATGCTGCTGCTTAATCTGTTTCAAAGATAAATTAAGAACTGAAAGTGAAGCCAAAACACTGTTTGAAAATGCTGTATTGATCTCCTCCAAAAAAAAAAAGGGACTTGCTTTCCTAACTAAATTTCCTCTTTATGCATCTTGAGAATAGCCACCTAAGAAAGAGGAAATTAGGGAAGATAGTCTGGTTTTACAACCTTCTTCAAAAAACAAATCAATTTCTCATTGAAAGGAAGAAAATGATCTGGTTTTATAAACCTTAAAAAATGCATTTATGCATTTATTGATACCTTGAATACAGATTAGCATTATCCCTCTAAGCCTTAAAAAAAAGGATGTAAGCATAAACTACCACAACATGAAACATAACTAAGAGTGGCACCAACACAGTATCTGCTTCTGAGGATTTAAAAAGACAAGCAATGTCTGTAAATGGGACTGCACTCCTCTCCCTAAAAGCTTGCCTATTTTTTTTCGCTATATTTGACTAGAAACTCAAGAAATCAAGTGCAGAAAGAGCAACCATGGCCCCTACAACATAATACTTTTTAGTTTTCCTACTCCAGAAGGGTGAAACCAGCAAAAATCCTAGTAAAACAATGCAAGAAATAATTTCAAAATATTATACATTCATTACGTATATGTCAAGTTTATATATATGTATATATGTCAAGTTTACCACTATAGAGAAAATTCATTCATTGTGGAACAAATATGTAGAGTGGTATGGGGATTTTTTAAAACTGTATACATTACTATGGCAAAGAAAACTACACTGAGGGTGGCAAAGAACCCCAATTGGGAAAGTTGACTATAAGTTCACCTCCTTTAATATCTTTTTTAGTTAGGATTTACTTGAAAAAAAAAAAAAAAAAAGCCAAGATTTTGTGTTTTATGCCATATTGTAAATCTTGTAAAATGGGATTTTTTTAACTTTAAAAGCAGCTGCTTTTTCACAGCACATGATTTCCAAGATGAAACAGAATCAACACACACACTACTCAGTGGTGGCAAGGAACTTATTAACCATCATACTGCAAGCTTTCAGTTAAGTTTGCTCTTTAAAACACTGTGCCCATAAAACACATAACATGACACTTAAAAACAAAGCTCAGGAAATATCATGTTCAGTAGCACTAAGTTAGCTCTGCAGCTTCACTCAAACTGGTATTCTCTGATGGTGTAATAATGTAAACATGGATATGCTTTCTTCATACTTGAGATTTCTCAATGCAGTAAAACATACATGACCCATGCTACCAAATGTGAGAGAAGCAAATTTCACCGCTAGAGGAACAGACAGACTGGCAGCCCCTTTAGGCAGAGGTGGACAGGGAAATCTGAGGGTGTTGACAGAAAACTTCTGAGAATGAAGAAGAACACTTTGAAGAAGAGGAAGTTGCACTGTGCAGAAACTAATGGGACAAAACCAGACTGAGAAAAGCACCCATGAGCTGCTGCAAATTAACATTGCAGAACAACACTTGTTAGTTTGTGCTATGGACTGATGCTGCAGCCCATCGGGAGCGAGAGGGGAAGCTCCAGACCAGAAGCTGGAGGACACCAAGGGGGAGGGCAGCACCATGGAGCAGGTGTGGAGCAGCAGAAGGAAAACAGAGACACCAGCATAGCTGGCAAGCCAGTCCCGTGGGAGGTTCTTGTGATGTCAAGCAGAATGACTCAGATAATTAAAAGGAAATAGTCAACAGCATGCATAACCATTTACTTGTGCATCACACCTAAAGGAAAAACAGATTGCAACTACTCAGGGATATCCTGTGAGACCAGAATCTTGGATGGGCCACTTATTTTATAACCATTTTTGTTGGGGAGGTGGTAAAAAGAAGACTGAGTGAGAGGAGAAAAAAAAAGAAAAAAGGTACAGGTTCAAAGACTACAAATTTTCTTTTTTCCTTCCTGTTTTTATTTCCACTTTTTTATTAATGAAAGAAACAGAAAAAAAATAATGATAACAGTTCAAAAGATGAGAATGACACTAAAGGCAAGAGAAACAAGAAGTGACCACAACAGCTATTCAAGCATGTATAAAGAGAACTTTATACATGAAAAGACAGAAAGGAGCCAAGGAAGGAAAACAAGCCTAAACCTACTGGGAAAAAAAAAAAAAGGCATTTAATGAGCCTGGGAAGAAATGAGAAAGAAAAGTTAGCATGGTGAGCTGTGAGGCAGACCTGACATACAGTCATTTTATAGCAAGGAGAATTACACATCCGTGTATGTGGCAACAAACCCATACAGCAATTCAAGAAAAGGCTGTTTTTTACTGCTTACACTACAAGGGCATGTCCAGCAGCAAATACATATTTTGCACACATCTTCAGGTGGTGACTGCTCTCATACCTTTGACTTTAACCTGATGCTTGGTACACTCCATGCAGGGAAGGAGGGTGAATTCCTCGGTCTGATACATTGAATAGTCCGTGCTTGCAACCACAATCCTGTCTCCTGGCTCCCAGCTACTAACATCATCCAGAAGATTCAGTATTACTCCACCCACCGCTTCCACCTGGAAGCCTGATATTGGGACACCTAATTAGAAAAAAAAAAAAAGGAAACAAAGATTATAGTCACTTTTATTTAAAATTTCCCAAGAAGATACTATTAAAATATGTATGAGATATACAAAGCCCCCTAAAGTACAACTCTGCCCTCAAACATGCCAGTGTGAGATGCCTTTACAGCCTGTTACCTATTGCATCTCAAACAAAACAAAGGGAAAACACAGAACTAATGGTGACTGGAATAATCTATGATTTTTTTTTTTCTTCAAAAAACCCTAGTATCATATGGCAGTAATTTGTAGGTCCAGCTACCTCTGCTTGTTTCAAGTGACTTTTTTTTTTTGCCATTTTAAACTGTACAGATGTAATCAGGACACGGAAAACAAAGTAGAGGACTTTCTTTTTTAAGCAGAACTAATACAAGAGTTGGCAAACTAAATTGCACACACATAGAATTTCACTGGCTTATGATGAATTTGCGTAAGTTCAGCTGCTTTTGCTAACTCTTGAACCTAACTCTACAGCACCAGTAAGTAAAAGATGTATTTTAGTAGATTTCTTTTAAATGTAAGTCTTTACATTTTCATGGGGCTATCAAGAACAGTAAAGGGGTAGTACCAAATAGTTCAACTGCCTAACAAATAACTACCATAAAAAATTTTAACTTTATAACTACCATAAAAAAATCTTGAGGAAAACACAATAGCATTTAGTAATTATAAAAACAAATTATTACCCAGAAAAACTCAGATCAAAGATATCTTAAAAAAAAAAATAATAAAGGATAAAAGCAAGCAAGTGGCAGGTCTTCTAGCTTTATATACCATAGATTCAACTTTGTATCAGAATGGCTGCCTAAAATTCAGCACTCTAGGAGCAACCAAAAATTGTAGCAAGAATAAAACATTTCTTTTGACTTCTGTAGTTTTTTTTTTTTTTGTACCATAATCAATATCTCAGAAGCTTAGATTTAAAATATACATGAACTGCCAAATTAATAATAAATTTTAAGTGTCAAAACTTATATGATTCCTATCTTCTTCTAAATATACTAGAATTTAAGATTCAACATTATGCTGCTCACATACTGTATACAAACAGAGTGAGAAAATAGGTAGCACTGAAGAACTGTGCCTCCTATTTCAACCATAGCAAGAAAAAATAACTTACAGCAGCACTCAAAAATTTAAATTGCAACTAGAAGTTTTAGTGAAAAAAATGCATATCAAGTATTTTTTCTTTTTCCCTTAAATGTAGAATTTCACAAAACACTTTCTTACCATCATTCCATTCGCTGTAAGCTCTCACAACAAACTTCTGACCATCCACTGTGAAAAACTCTTTTTGAGCAAGAGCTTTCCCACCAGTGCTGTGGTTTTCATAGTTTCTCACTGATTCATTACAGGAAGAATTTCCACCACCTATGACACCAACTAAAGCCCAGGCTTGCCTGTGAAAATCAAAAGTAAATGTTTAAATATAATGGCCCTTTAAAAATACTTTACAAAACCAGGAAAGGCAAGGAGTATAGAAGTCATAAAAAACCCTTTTGCTTGTTCTTCCAAATTAATTTTAAAATGCAACTTCAAAATGTAGAAGGAAATGAGCAGACATAACAGCAGAGAAAAAAAAAGTATAAAATAATTGGGTGTCCTATACACAAATTGGCAAACAAGAGCTCTTACTGGGGAGGGCTTAATTATACATTTTTAGTTGAACATTCAACAAGATACACATTTTTCCAAAAGCAAATTACTAGAAATATGCAACAAAAGCCACACAGGATCCTATTCCAAAACAGCTTTGGCAGGGCCCAGGAGGAGCACGAGTCAGTGCCAATGTTCCTGCCATAGCCCCCTGCCAGTTGCCAGCAACACCCCAAAGGAGCAGTCAGGACTCCAGAGGACCATGTGCTCCTCAGGCCAGGAGGGATGGACACAGCCAGCATCACCACAACCACTGGTGCTCATCCCTGTGTCAGACAGGCAATAGCTTTTGAAAATTTCAGGATGCTCAGACAGAGAAAAGGAAATGCATGCTGTACATGCATTTGTACATGTACAACGTTTGTACAATATACCACTCATGTGTAAGTGTTTGGAAATTGAAAGCAAACCATGTGCCACAGATAGCTGCCACCATGTTCAAAAAAACAAGTTTATTTTGCTGTCCTTTACTGCTCTGTACAGCCACTACCATGTGTGCAAAGGAAGCAGTCGAGATCATCTATAAAAAAGCCAGACAATTTTGCATCACTAAAGTTGAATCATTTACCCAAGTGAAAACAGTGTCAGCTAGCTGGACTGCAGTCTGTTGCTAATGATTGATTCAAAGGCAGATATTAAACCCACCTTCAATCCAGTTGCCTTTATTTTAACCCTTCTTGATGTTTTTGTTGATTGGAATCAAAAAGCCAAACAATACTTTAGCATTAACATGTTCAGAGAAATAGTACATACTGGGTCAGCTTTTTAGTAGCAGCAGCAAACAAGCTGAGCATTCCACATACTGACATCTAAAATTAAGTTATTCTGATGCATGCTTTGCATTCCATGTGTTGCAGGAAGAAGTAGGAGGGGAGAGGGCTGTAATGGAGTATTCACTTCCATGCTGACATCTTTTTCACTACCATTAGAGGTTTAAGAAAATTATGCTGCTTTTCCTGAGCAAACCATCAGGGACAGCTTCTTGCCTATCTTCCACCACAGAAGAAAACAATTTTATGAGCTTACAGAGCTTCTACCGACTAAGGAAAGCAGACAAGGATCAGAGTTCAGCAGAGATGGGGAAAAAAAGGCTGCTTCTTCCCAGTAACAAGCTGAAGGTCCTAATTTCAGACACACTGGTGTGGAGGTCATGGGCAGAGACAAACCCCAGAAACATACACCTCTCAGGACACACTGGGCTGGCTGCACCACAGCAGCCACACAATGTGAAGCCACACAGGCTTTGCTGCTTTCAGGAAGTGGTATTCTACTACAGGACATCCAGGTCTTGACACTTTTGGCCAAACTGCTTCAGAGGCAAGAGCATTCCATTCCACACCCCTGTGCTTACACAGCCAGTGACACAAATGTAATCCTGACGGGAACTGAGGTCAGAACATGCCATCCTGACTGACACGCCAGCCTGCCTCTGCCAAAGCATAGGGAGGAAATTAACTGGAATCCAGATGTCAGGGGATAGTGAGGGATAAGAATAGAATGGAAAAACCAAATGACCAATTTCCTGGAAAACACTGGACAATACAAAGAGGTTATACAACACCATCCCAATACAAGAACAACAGACTGGGTATACTTTTCACTTGTATTGCCAACACACAATCACAGAATCATTTAGGCTGGAAAATACTTCTAAGATCATCAAGTCAAGCCTTTGGCCACCTTGTCAACTAGACCATGGTACCAAGTACCACATCCAGTCATTTCTTGAACACCTCCAGAGATGATGACTCCACCATCTCCCTGGACAGTCTGTTCCAATGGTAAATATCCCTTTCCTTTAAGAAATCCCTCCTATGTTCATCTGTAAACCTCCCCTGATGTAGCTTGAGGTTACATCCACTGGTTGCCTGGGAGAAGACACTGACCCCCACCTGGCTTGTAGAGAGCAATAAGGTGCTAAACCTTCCTCTAAACCTCCCTTAGTTCAGGCTAAACATTCTCAGTTCCCTCAGCAGCTCCTCATATGACCTACTACACTCTAGACTCTTCCTCAGCTCCGTTGCCCTTCTCTGGACACACTTCACACATCGGTCTTTCTTGCAGTAAGGGGCCCAGAACGGGACACAGGACTCAAGGTGTGGCTTCACCAGTGCCCAGTACAGCACTGCCATGGTCCTGCTGACCACATTATTGCTGATACTAGCCAGGACCTTCCTGGTCACCTGGGCACATTGCTTTGTGTTGCCCAGAGCCATGTGGACAATCCTCTGTGCCACAAAGCCAAATCCAGAACATGTGCTGCAAAAAGCCATTTGCAACAGCTAAATGAAGAGCAATGAGAAGTAATGTAAGAAGCTGTAAGTTTCCTGCTTTAATAACTACTGTTATACCTCTTCTACTGTCTTGCCATCCAAATCCTGACCAACTGAAAAGAACGGTCAAAAGATGAAGAAGCATCTTGTAACTGCTTTTCAATCATAAAATAAATTGACGGGTCAGTTCCTTTGAGAACTCAATGGAGAGGTAATGTAATTTTATTTCAACAGTGCAGGAGTATGAAAAAGATGTTTGATACCTGGGATTAGTGTCCCTTAGAAATTAGTATCCCTTTGGATTGGAAGGAACCTTAGAGATCCTTTAGTTGCACTCGTTGCTCTTCCAAATTCATACAAATTAAAAGCTTCACCTAGCAACTGTTACCTGTCTTAGTTTAATTTCTATAAAGAACAATGAAAGCAAGCAATTTTGAATAAGTAAAAAAGTCTGTCATACAGACACCAGTCTCTGCACTGTACAGCTAACTGAATACTATTACTGCAGCACTATGTACACCAAGAACTCTCTGAAAACTTTATGAACTGTCAAAGTATAACAAATGCCCCACAGAAGAATTTGCATGTCATCTTTAATCAGCTCAAAAGGGAAAATAAATTACTTACCTGTAACTTAATCCTCTGACAAACCTACTTCCCAGAAGATTTTGAATAGTCACTCTGGTTTCCTCTAAAAGATTTTTAGCAGCTGAATCTCCTACAGCAATAGCAATAATGCGACCAGGATGCCCATTTTTCAGTAAGTTCTGGAGCTTTAAGCTTTCCTCTGCAAATTCATGAGTATCAAACTTCAGCACTTCCAAAACCTCTGCTGTATCCTGATCGATCACTCTAACATTTAGTCCTCGGGAAAAATTCTTTTTAAATGTATAATGACCATAGGCCAGCCCTGAGAAATATATAGTCTTTGACAGAAGAGTCCATGATACCTTCTGGTGCCCGTGCAACTCCAGCACTCCTTCAGGACCCACGCCAATAAATTTTTTGCCAAATTCTGGCACATCAGCACCTTCGTTTGACTTCCCATACAAAATAATAGTTGCTTTGGATTTATAGCGGCATTTCTCTGCTCCAACATGAAGCATTCCACCATCCTTTATCAGGATAAATCGAGTTCTCAAGGTAATATTTTTAGAACCTTCTTTATCATCACCAAAAACAAGTAAACCTAAAGGAAAAAAAAAACTTTCTGTACATCAAAGCAAAATTCAGAGAGACTCAAATAAACACGTTTTGCAGAAAGAACAGCAAAATTACAGATTTATTTCTCACACCCATGAATTAAGCTTACATATATTTAAGAATATTTGATAAAGTAACTGCTACCAATTGTGATTCATCTTTCTAAGCATTTGCTGGGTTATTGCTATTCTTTTTCTGCCTGTTTGGTAGAACTACTAATATACAACAGTTATCATTGGAGGACAAACAGATTGAGTACCACACAGGCTACTAAACAACCTTGTTTTCTTATATTGCACAGAAAACTACATCAGTGCTGCGCTGAAAAGATACTAGAGTATCATGATAGAGAATTCATCTTTTGAATGACATATCTGACCTGGCAGCAGGCTGAAAAGCAAAAAAAGCATAGGAACTGGTCAATAAGCTGCAAGAATAAAAGTTTCAACACATTTTTGTGCAATCACAGAAGTAAAAAATATGCAGGACACTGAAGCAAGGTGTTCATCTTGCTATTTCATACCTCCATCCTGTATAACTATAGAGTGTACTGTAGCGTCTGAGTTCAGACGAAACAAATCCCCTTTTTTGATAATAACTCGTTTTTCAGGATCTTTTCCAGGGCTCCAGTTTTTAAGGCGAGGATTCTGATCAGGACAATTCTCTGCAATACAATGTGAAATCCAACTTTTAAAAAACAAACATCACATAAATCAAGGCAGCATTAGGATGAACACAAGCAAGAAAGGGTCAGTCACCCACAAAGTCACCCACATCCTTCTGCGCTTTCAACACTGCAGTCATTGCATTTGAATAGCCAAAAAGACACTGGTAAAACAGATGAAGTCTGAGGGGTAGGAAGGCAATCTTTTACTGAATTAAACTACTATTGACCACATATTATTGACCAGAGATACTTTTGAACCCCATCTGATTTTTCTCTTATTTGCTATGTCACCTGTAGTAGATGAGAAGAGATAAGCAGAATGCAGTCAGAGAGCAATCACTGAGCACTGGAAGCCTTAGGCCAGCTAACTAGGCTAACACGGTTGTAAAGCATCTAAATATCCCACCTCCTCAAGGTGTCAACCCTGTCAGAAAGGCTGATCCCTTCTTACTTTTAAGCATTCAAACCATTCTCTCAGTCGAAGTTTGCAGGAGGGACAAGACATCCTGAACATATTTAGTATAATACCTAACTAGCTAGAGTAGTTTCCCAGGACATGAGACATTTGGATCTAACTTAAACATTTGTATCCCTTAGGAAGTCAGCTTAAATATCAGGCTACAAACTACTCAAGAGCAAAGACACACACAGTCCTTGCTGAAAGCCATGGCATACGCAGGCTCTAAACTAAGCTACAACGCTAGAGAAGGAGAGGCAACAGCAAGAAGCGACAGGCTTGTATGATTTCTGACAAAGTTACAGCAATGTAGTATTTATACCACACACCTCTTTAACAAATTAAGCATCTGAGTAATGTGAAAGCATAGACACACTATAAAAACTGGAAAGTAGATTCCTTGGATTATCTTATCAAAACTAAAAATAAATATTAAAAAAATTAAATATTAAAGATATTTTTCCCGTGTAAAAGACAATCAAAAAGTTGCCAAAATAAACATGTTAGCAGGCCAACTGAGGTTAACAGCCAAAACAGATTTTTCACATCCTGTCTTCTCAAGAAATACACCCACACTTCTGAAGTGCTACTTTGGAGGCAAAAAGCTATCAGAAATAGTCCATTGTTGCAATAACTAAAGAAGTCAAAACCTATCCATAAGTTTAATACAAGCCAGCCTTAGTTTTGCTAAGAGAAATGTTTTTCCTTTGGTATTAACTCTCCACATTTCAAATCCTTCCCAACCCAGGAAAGCCACAAAAACCAAGATTTGACTACCAGTGGGGAAAAATTAGCAAACTACAGAAAGGGCAGAAGGCAGACAAATAGTATTATGAAAATAAAAACAATATAAAATCTTTTGGGAGGATCCTATGAAGACAGCTTTTAGAAAATGTAATTCAACACGAGAGAAAGCCAAAATGCAAGGAGCGCTGCAATCAGCAAGACTGCTGAGCACTCACCAGACAAAGGCAAGTCTACTGCCTGACTCATGCAGAGTCCCTAATCCCTTTTCCCCAGCCACCACACACAAGCACTGTGAAGGAACACTTATTTCCTGGCCGGTAGCAAAGGGCAGCGTGAGGAAACCATGAGTCAGCAACCTGATGACTTCTGCTTAGTGTGATTCACAGAAGAGAAGATCTAGTGAGCTTATATTTTCCTGCTGAATCAGAAAGAAGACTTATAAAACAGTAACTAAAAAAAAATTTATGATTTTAAAATCTATTGTACATTACAATCCAGCAAGAAAGCTATCAGAATCAGAACCAGGCAATCCTGTAATGCAAACATGCTTTTGGGGCACAGGGGGTCAACTTTTTTGGCAAGCAGATCAGACATTTAGCAAAAGTATTTTGAAATTCTCCCTTAGCAATTGTGGTGGGCTGCATGAAAACATCAAATATTTAGAAGTTCACCATATGTTACCTCCAAAATTTTCAAGTAGACTTTTACAGATAACAGTTACTGCCTTTAAAGTTAAATAAAAACAGAAGTGCAGACCAGAAACTGTTAGGTAGTGATGACCTTGACAAATTTAGGCACTCATGTTGAAAATTTTTCAAGTCAAGCCTCTGCTTCAAAACATTTCTGTAAAAATGGGTCAGCATTCCTTCAGGTTTAGTGGCTTCTATTAGAGCTGGGTAGAGAAGTATAATTTCTACAAGTAGTGGAGGAAAAGTACACCATCCCTCTCACAAGAAAGCATCCTGACCAAAAAAAAAAACCCAATGCTAGAATCTTTCATGGAGGAAGCATATGGAATGTGACAGGAGAAAAAGACAGGCAGGGAACAGTTCCCAACTATTTAGTAACAACTAAATAGTTACTTTCTACTTGTTTAGACACCATGTCTAGAACTTTTAAAGCCTCTGGGAAAAACTTATCAGTGTTATATTATGCTCAGCAGAAGTTTATAAGACTTTGGCAGCTAAATTTTCTGAGGATCCTGTTTACCCTGGGTAAGGTCCAGCTGAGAGCTGGAAGAATGAAGAACTTTTCCCAGTTTGTTTTCCCAGCTTGATCTCGCATCAGAAGCCTGGGGAAATGGGGAAGGAAATTGCATTTCTATTGCTCTCCCTGATCTCCAGTGTTCAGGACTCCTTAGATGAGCCAGGAGTAGATGTCAGGAATACAGAAGCAAAGAGGAAAAAGAAAGCAGCTGATAAGCAGGAACAGAAATGCTGACAAGCAGCATCTTCCCTTTGGGGAAAGCACAGCGGAGGTTTAGAATTTACGCGCATTAACTACCAAGTGTCACATTCCTTCCACTGCCTTCTAAACAGCCACTAAAAGTTCTGACAACATGGATTTCCAACTAGTCCTGAAGAAAAGCACAACTAACTGGAACTGGTGTTGATCACTGCAGTAACTACATGTGCTTGGGTCAGAGCTATTGTGCACATGTTTATGCACATTAACATTTCAACCTGCTGGGGAACTTTTGGGGAGTTTCTGCAACAACCATACTGCAAGATTAAAACATCAGCCAGGCTTTCCTTAGTGCCTGTCAGAGTTTCTCTTGTGTCAGGGTTTCGCAATATCACAGAAAAAGTACGGCAGGAAGGAATGACAGTGGGTCATCTGGTCCAGCCTCCCTGCTTAAGCAGGGTCATCCCAGAGGACATTGCATGGAATTCTGTTCAGACACTTGTGGAGTATCTCCAGTGATACTCCACAGCCTCTCTGGGAAATCTGTCCTAGCGCATGGTCACTCACAGAGGCGAGGTTCTTCCTCATATTAAGGTGGAGCTTCTTATTAACTCTTGTCTTATTGTACAACAGCACCAAGAAGAGCCTGGCTGCACTCCAAAGTATTTCAGTGTGTTAACTGGCAAGTTACCCTCCAGTCTCCTCTGGAATTTGTCTGTAATGAAAGAACTTACTGCACATGTGCCAGCAATATGGATCATGACAGAGGAATGATCCTCCATTTACTAGTCCCTAAGGTTTTGTTATTTTCCTTCACAATTATCAGAAAAGCTCAGCAACTTCACCCAAAGGGGTATCTCAGTAAGCCATCACCAAGAGCACTTCAGTTGGATATGTGCATTTATTTTGTACTGTCATCTGAAATCTTCTGTAGATTATCTGATTTGTTCAGCCTTTGGACTGTTGCATTGACTTTGGAAACAGCATCTTTTTGATTACTATGTCAAAAGCCACTAAGAAGTCTGTTATTACAGTAGCCAACAGTTTCAATTCAAAATCCTGTTTAGCTTCTAGAAACCTGACTACTGCCTTAAAAACAGCCAAAAAACTCCAAACAAAGTCATCAAAACAACTGACACTCCAAACTGTACTACCAGTATTTAGCAACTACACTTCATAGCATCTTCTAGGAGTAACTGGCTAGAGGGATGTACACTTTGTGATCACATGACCTGTTGCTGCTTTACAACCACTGACACATTTCAGAGATTCTCCAAATACCAAAGAAGTTGCCCAGTTTTCTAAAATGAGCTGAAAACAAAAAATCAGGGCTAATAGATCAAAAAAGCTCCCTGCCCAATTTGCATATAAACAAAACAAACACATACTATTAGCATAGGTTCTCAAAGATTTTTAAATTATTTTACTTCACCATTTTATCTTCCTTAGTTACTGCTGAAACGGACAGGATTTAGTTTTGTCTACAATTTGTGAACATATGAGAGCTTCTGCAGCTAAAAATAATTATGCTTATAAAACATTCATGCTTCTTTCTCCCCTCACCACTAATCTTTATTTATTGTTATGCTTTTCTGTTTCATGTAATTACTTACAATCAAACCATACGTAATAAAAACAACACTGATAACAAAAAAGGAGCTGATCTTTCACCCCAGTCTCTGCCTTCTTTGATCTTAAAATCACAGTGAGTGTCCTATTATCTTTCAACAATAATCCTGATGCTGAATTATTGAGTTATGTTCACAGGCAGTATAACTTCTAGGATGATTTTCTTAATGAACTTACCATCTGGAGCATATTTTGAAGCTATTCCCAAAAAAATCCCCAGTGCAACAAAAAGTGAAAGGCTAGAAATGGCAGAACAAATAAGAGTATTTTTATGTCTGTTGGCTTCTGCCTGTCGACGGTGCTGCTCCACTGATAAGGATGGGAGTCTTGTCTGGGCTTCCTGTCTCGCCGAGGTAAATTCTGCTGCAGCATGGCTCTGCGAAGGCGGCGGGGGACGGAGAGGGGCAATTCTCCCTGGGACATACCCTGAAGACCTGTGACTGTTCCCATTCTGAGGACGGAGGAATGCAGGGGAGCTCCCCCTGGTATCAGTGCCTTGCATGTTATAAAGTCACTGGAACATACACACACAGAGAAAAAATAAGGGACAGGCTTTCAGAATACAGATCAAAATGCATAAACCAAAAAAAGAAACAGCAACAAAAGGCAATTTTAAGTCACGTGTCAAAAACAGCCACTGAAGCTGCGACTATTTACAAAGTATCTGTTACTCAGTGGCTACTGATCACTTCCCATGGTATAAGTGCATGGAACAACAGTGTATGCATCTTCAACACAAACTCAAAAGCATGTGGTGTGGGAACCCAGTACAACACAGACCATTTCTTCATAGTTCCAGGGAGCATTTTTCACTGAGTATTTTCACAGTTAACTTGTATTATGAGATTAAGAAATCAGATGAACAATGAGAAAGCTAGCAATCCCTGCTTCCCCATAGTTATGCAAAGAATGTCTAAATTTATTTTTTTCTGTACACAGAAGCTAAACAAACTCCTCACTTTCCCTTATGGAAAAGAAGCTGAAAAAAATATGCCTGCCTTCTACACTGGAAGCCCTAAAAGCTGTTTAAATTAAAATACCAAATACTTTTTTATTTCTAGTCATGCTGATGCAACTTAATCAACACTTTTAATACACTGAGGTGCACAGAGCCAGAAAACTCTTGATTTACTCACAGCAAAATTCAATTGCTAGTAAAGGAATGGTTATATAAGAAAGTCACCTACATCTTATTCAGCAAACCTTGTAATTTTTTTCTGCTGAGATGCCTGGGTTTGGACACAAAGCCTGGAAGCAACATGCCTGCTCCAGATCTCTGTACCTATTGTCCAGAAGTGAGTGCTGCTTTTATTTCAGTTACTAGTATTGTTTCCATCTTTCTTCTGAAGCACACCAAGAGGAAAGCATACTAGTGCCATCACTGCCTGGCCCATCCTCAGCAGCAGCTCTAACTCACCACACTTGAATAATTTAAGAGACAAACCTGCATTTGGACTGTTTTCTCTGGTTTTCCAGTCAAGAATATTGCACAGAGTATTCACAAAGCTGGCATATTTTTTTTTATCCTCCTTATGATTAACACTTCTTACAGATGAAATTTTTAGAGAAGGATGCTCAAGTTTCAGTTAACTGAAACCTAACTTTTGAAATTAAATCCTGAAGGGGATTTAGGCATAAGTCATGTGCATTAAACAGCAAAGTGTAGGAAAAATAAAAACTACTGATAATGCAAGAGTATAAAGATCCTCTTTCTGTTCCATTAACAAAGGCAAGTCTGAGCCATACCCTGAAGTGTCAGGCACACTGATGAAGGAGAAATGTAACAACTGTAATCTTATTCTGAGAAGTAGCAAAGGAGCCTTTTGTCCCACATGCTGCAAAATCTGATAGTTCACTGTTTCCAGGAAAAAGAGCTGTTACTATTGAACAGGCTGGATTACCCTTTCATAGGAGACAATCCATCTCCTGATGTATGCACAATGACAATGAAGGCACTGAAACATTAACTGGAGTAGCTATCCCAGAGTGCAAAAATTATTCCAAGTCCTCCAGAAGTGCTTCTTGCACCTGTTCATTATAATAAATTAATTTTCAGCATTCTCCCTTCTGTTCTTTGTCAAACCTAATCCTCTGCTCTCAAACCTAACTGCCCAACCACTTATGTGCACTGTGGAACAGTTTGCTTTAACCTCATGTGCTTTTACTCAACTTATCACCTCTCAGAAGTGAAAGTTAGTTCTGTGTTTTAGATGTGGTATTAAATGCGGGGTAGAGATGGAGTTTTTCAGCTAGTTCAAATACAGTATTTATATCTAGCTAAACAAATGCTGGACTAGCTTCTTAATTAAACATTTTAAGAAATCTGATCAAGCACTGAGATTTTCTTTTTTTGTGGTTTGAAACCCCAACTCCTAAAACTTGGTTAATTTTTCAGTTAGGACATTTTTCTGTGACACTGACAAAATTACTACAGTGTTCATTATAGTGTAATATCAACAGTTAAAAAGTTTTTAAACTACTCAGCTATAGCAACTGAATTCAGATTGGCTATGCAAGACTTGAAAATGTTTCACAAAATAATTTTTCCACAATTCTTCCCACCAAGGCCTCCTAAAGTACTGCCAGACCTCTAAAGAAATAACAAAAAAATAAAAACAACATTAATTACAGCAGCCATTGGAAACACTTGTGTCATATTTCGAACATATTTTGTGTTGTACAAACCATTCTGCTTTGTTTGCAACCCTCATTTTGGCAATTGTAAAAGGTTTTCAACTGTTTCACTCAACTGAAAACACAGGGCACCTCAAGGATGGATGAGAAAGAGATGGCAGAATTGATGTCTTAACCATTAGAAAATAAAAATAATTACAGTAAGACAATAAGGAGATAGTACATTCTAAAGACTCACCATACAATTTTCCATTACAACAGCAGTAACCATTGCAATACTTCCTTCCCTCTTCATGTGTTATTTGAAATTCTCTAGCTGAAAAAGGATGTCTTCTATCCTGTAGAGCAGTTACTACTTTTTTGAAAGATAGACTGATAATCTGATTCAAGTTATTGGCTTGTTTACTTCCACTCTGTGGAAGCCTTCAAAGAGCACCACACAAAAGCATGTATAGTAACTGTCTGTATGGCCAGTTATGCACCAGAGAATGCAATAATTTGGCTGCACAAATACAGTTTGTGTGTCACAAATACAGCACAAATTTTACTCTGCAAATGCAATTACAGAGTGAAATGCAGGACAAAATACCCGAATTGTTGAACTATTTAAATACCATATTGAAAATTCTATGCACCTGAATTTTCCCACATTTCCCTTTGAGCTGTGCCTATGCTGTGGTCTCCTAAAAAGGAATTCATGATCTGGGCATCTCTTCCTGATGGTCAGTCCCAGACAAGAACATCTCCCACTTTTTCAACTGTACTGTGGTACAAAGAATAATGCAGTATTTTACTTTGCAGTTTACTTCAGAGTGCTTTCAATAACAGTCAAGTTCTCACACCATATACAACCAATTACCTAATACTTATACAGAGCTCTATCTGTACAAATATGTTATTTGTCATACCATTTATGAATGTTGCTTTCGCACTACTCTCAAATTTCTTGCACATCAGCTCTCAGCACAGTATTATGCAAGATTTTAAATCCATTATTCAACACAGCTTTTAGTCAGAGACACACTTAAGCATGTGCTTCCAGTTCATCAGTAAGAGGGAAGCTTCCAATCCACAGACTCAGCTGGAGGATCTCAGATGCTTCAGCCCACAATGTATCTGGAGTATCTCAAATATTTCATTGCCACACATCTGCTGGATGACAGCACTATTTGCATATCACTCTTTTGCAAGAGTAATGCAACTCCACACAATCCAGGTTTCTGCTCATGCACCCCTTCCTACAGCATGAGCAAGCCAACAAGTACTTCTCATACTGGTCACATCAGCCAAGACAGCTTAAACCACCTTAAATTAAAAAAAAAAAAAATTTAAAAGGTTTATTTTGCATAGTTTCCAAGTGAAAACAGTGAATACCTGCAAGCATGGACACATCTACAGAGCAACTGAACAAACAGATGTGGACAGTAAAGCTCAGCAGTGAGCCACTGAGCAGGCTGTAACATCTCCCATCTCCTCAAGTATTCCTTCACGGCTTTTATCTTGTGCTGCTACCACACTCTCATACAAGCCCACATTGTTCCACATGGTCAGAAACTGGAAACATATGCACTGTAGAACCTGGGTATAACATATGAACCTCCTGAGACATGACTGTGCACTTGGAAGCAAGCAGCATGCTTATCCGTTACTCATATTTGGGCTGGTTTCCTGGAAAGAAATTGGCATATTTTACCAGATAATTCAGAATGTCACATGACACCACAAAAGTAAGAAAAAAAACAAGAAATTTTATACTTCTGTGTTGTCAAATGCTAAGTGTAATAAAACATGTAAAACATGCTAATAAACTCCCACACCTGCACCATCTGAAAATGTTGTACAGAATGTTTGCTTACTTCATAATTCATGCACCTCTTTAAGCACATTTTAAGGATCACAGGTCTTAAAAATAAAATAAAAGAAACCAGAAAAAATGACACATTTATGTTGATCTGGGCCATCAAATTATACCAGCTCTAGTGCTGACCTATTACCACACTGTCTAGTCTTAAGAGTATATAATTACCACTAAGCAAAAGACTGAGCAAAGGGTGGAGGAAAACAACACATACACAAAAAAATATTTCCCCATGCAACACAGCAGTAAATTTGCAGACCACATTAAGCTGAGAGCATGCATTGGTTTGTTGGAATGTAGGAGGGCTCTGCAGAGAGACCTGGAACAGCTGGATGGATAGGCAGAGTCCAATAAGATGAAGTTTAATAAGTCCAAGTGCCGTGTCCTACATTTTGGCCACAACAATCCCCTGCAATGCCACACAGTGGGGACGATACAGCTGGACAGTGCCCAGGCGGAAAAGGACCTGGGGGTACTGGCTAACAGCCGGCTGAACATGAGCCAGCAGTGTGCCCTCATGGCTAAGAAGACCAATGGCATCCTGGCCTGTATCAGGAATAGTGTGACCAGCAGGAGCAGGGAGGTCGTTCTTCTCCTGTGCTTGGCACTGGTGAGGCCACACCTTTAGTGCTGTGTCCAGTTCTGGCCCCTCAGTTTGGGAAGGACATTGAGACACTTGAGCATGTCCAGAGTAGGGCAATGAGGCTGGTGAGGGGCTTGGAACACAAGCCCTGTGAGGAAGGACTGAGGGAATTGGGGGTGTTTAGCCTGGAGAAAAGGAGACTCACTCTCTATCTAAAGGATATCTCTATCTACTGTAAAAGATACTCACTCTTATCACACTCTGCAACTTCCTGAAAGGTGGTTGTTGTCAGGTGGGGGTCGGTCTCTTTCAGTAGGCATCAACTGACAGAATGAGAGGACACAGTCTTAAGCTGCACCAAGGGAAATATAGGTTGGATATTAGGAAAAAGTTTTTTACAGCATGATAAAATACTAGAATGGTCTGCCCAGGGAGGTGGTAGAGTCACCATCCCTGTATGTGTTTAAGAAAAGACTGGATGTGGCACTCAGTACCATGGTTTAGTTGCGGTGTTAGGGCATGGGTTGGACCCAATAATCTTGAAGGTCTCTTCCAACCTAGTGATTCTGTATAACCTCTTTCCTGGTAGAGGCACTTGTCTGGTATAAAACCAAAGGACAGTGAGAAACCCATGAAAAGGGAAAGGGACAAGAACTCAGTATTAAAAAGTTCCTAAGAAGAAACAATTACTGAATAGAATGTGATGTCAGGCAAGCTCCTAAAGCATGACATGCACACCTTTGTAGACCTTCAAGCTGATCAGCTGCAACAGAAATACAGATTTCAACGCTTCAAGTGTCCTGGAAGTCCCCAGTTCAATAGATCTCAACCTCACCAGTAAGAACAATTCCAGACAGGGTACCCACATGCCTTCTTTCTTGGTTTCACATTTTCTCCTCCTGCCTCATTCTGAAATTACACCTATTCACTAAGACAGATGGCATACTGGAAGGAACCTATTTTCCACCCATGTACAAAAGCTGGAATAAATATGTGTACAGTAAGATGCACTGCTACAGTTAAGTAACTGTTGGAAATCACGATATTTAGAACAGCCTGAAAAAATCTCAACTGAGTTACAAAAAAACTTTAGAAACTCTACTGACATCTAGACATATATGCTGTTTTCTGCATGCCTCCACCAAGTTTTCTCCCATGCTCAGCATTTTCAGAAGAAAATTAGAGCAAAAATCAGCAAGAAACAGAGATATATGAACAGTAAAAGTTACGAAACTTAGAAAATAAGCTCTATTGCATTAGATTTTCTGAATTTCCTGTGTAGCAATTAATAATCTTTAGCCAATTTCTTGGCATGTAGAAAACACATAGACTTGCAAGGTCCATATTTCTAAAATCAAATCTTTCAAAGTACACAGAACCACAGAATCACAGAACCACTTCAGTACCACACAAGAAACAGAAGTGAAAACATGCATTATATTTACAGTATAAGAGAAGGTTTACAGATAGAAATAATCTTCATCAGCTGGTCTAATGAAATCTTGGAGAACACAAGCCTCTCTCCAGACAAAATTTCAAACGTACATACAAGTAGGGAAAATTGGACTACATATGTTTAAATGATATGCAAAACAATTAAGCTATTATCTATGGATTAGAAAGGATGATGAGGTGAGGGGGAGAGGATGGTGAAAAGACTGTGTTCCAAGGGAAAAAGGTAAATAGACACTCTGTAATAGCATTTGTCTGTGGGAATAAGTACAAAATTATGGTCAAATAAAACCACTCTCATGTCCACGGCTGACAGCATACAGGAGAGCCATGAATTTCATTTCTATCCTCTTGTGCAGGTGTTTGGCAGATCACCATTAAGGATGAGACAAAGACCAGAGGGTATTTGTACAATAAAAATGGTTTCCTGCTGCAATGACAACTGGGCTTTTGTCCTTCAGATACAGTTTGTGTGAACAAGCTCTGCAGCACTCACCTGGTTTCACTTACAGAGCATTTGATGCAGCAGATGAAGTATCTGATCTTGCAGAAAGTTTACGTATAAAACTTAGGGATTTTTGTAGCACTGCAGATACACAACTTACTGCAGAAACTGCAGAGACATGTTTTTTTTCCAGTTCCTAGACACCAAGCTTTCAAGAATTCTAAATTGACCAGTAGACACTGCAATTTTCAGTCTGCTCAAGTAGAACTGTAGTAGCTTCAGATTTTGCCCACTGAAAAAAAGAAACATAAGCCAGCAGCTACAGCAAACTGTAGTCAGTGCATCTGAAATGGTATCTGACATTTCCAGTGAATTCTACTTTCCTACCCTTTGTTTCTTTTTGACAGTTTATCTTTGCAAATTATAAACTGGTGGAGGTCTAGTCTGTTTTTCATTCATTGTTTAAAAAATAGCATATTCTGCTTGAGGAAACCGTGCAGAAACACATGAATTATTGACAACTTAAATACAGCACATCTAAGGGCACACTAGGAAATATGGCATGTGCTGAAATAGGCAAAATGAATGTAATCATTTTTACTGCTCCACTTTCAGAAATGAAATGTTTAATCATTTATGTAAGAGATCAAGAGTGGAAACTTGCATTTTAGTCACCCATCTGTCATTAGCTTACTGCATGAGTCACAGATTATTGGGCCCCAAGCCTGTAACATGAGAAAAAAAAAGTGGTCACTAGCCTCACAGGGACATTGTGAGGGTTAGTTTAGAGAACGCTTTGGGCTCAGCTCAGTGATGCATCTGAGTACAAGCCTACTTTTAAGTAAATAAACAGCTACATTTAAGTCAACAACTTTCACACAAAAGTGACAGATTTGCCACATTCACCTTAGGGAACCAGCATAAGATGGTAGGGAAAAATCCAAATAAAAATCAGGGAAAAGCATTTAAACTACTTCTCATACAAACAAAAAGAAGTGGTATACAGATATCTGCAGTCTCTAGAAAAACACAAATCCCAACCTAACAGCTACAGCCTAGGACTTCAAAGCAGAATCTTTTCTATGTAATGGTAATACACTTCAGAGAGGTGAAGTTGAGTTCTGGCACTACCTTGAATCACTGGGCCTACAATCCTACTCCAAAGAGAAGGACAGTAAGACTGGATATCTATTATTAAATTAGAAAAGCTCTTATAAATAGATTATAAGCATATATGAAAGTATAGACTATAACATGCAGTGGGGAAAAGAATCAGATCCGATATTCAGCTTCAGTAAACTGGCATATGCAAAACACTCCTGAGTATACTCATATAGTCACTTAATCATCAAAGGGTTGTCATGTTTAAGTTATATTTATAAAATGAATCAGCATAATAACACGCTCTCTTCTGTATCAGCATGTGGATTTCTTTCTTTGGCAAAGCTGTTAAGTTCTTAGAATTTTTTCTTCAGTCCAACTCAAGCTTCAGTAAATGATATGCCACCTCTCATTCTGCATACTTGAAGGACTGTCTCAGCAGATTTTAACTGTGCATCAACCACAAAAAAAAATGCTGCTTGAAAAACTGAATTGTTGCAGCTGCACACCCACATTCTTTTGTCTTGCCTTTGTATGACCCAAGTTAAATGAGTCTGCATTAAAAAATAATTAAGATCTGCAAATCACATCCAATCATATCCAGTCCAAAGGACACATGACATAGAAGTCTCTGAATCTGTCTCAATACTGTATGCTTTGGACATCAAGAATTTACACAGGTTCAGAGAGCAACAAGGTTGCAGAAGAGAATTCAGTTGAGGACTATTGGATAAATAACACTATTGGATAAAAAACACTTGAGTTTAGGAAGTCTTTGAAACACAAGCTGGAAGCAGTAGCATCACAATGCAGTAGCTTCACCAGATGACTATTACTCACCACTGTCAGACCCCAAGTAATTGCCTAGATGGACACTTGGCCTGACGTGATGTGGTTACTCTACTACTACGCTTTAAGACCTCGTTTACCTGCCTTTCACCTTCACTTTTCCAAAAACACCTCTCCTCTTCTAACAACCAAATCCCCCTCAACTCAGCCACTGCAACTGCCTGCTGCAATCAGCAACACAAAATACACCTTTACCTGATCGCATGCCACAGTGATACACAGTAGCTGAAATACAGTACAGTTTTCATTTTGCTGTAGGAATTGTGGCATTGTAGCATAGCAGAAGGGCACAGCAAATACCAGCTATTGCATGAGAGCACAAAGTCTTGTGAAAAGTTTCTACTGATGAACTAAAGAAGAGTAACTTGACTGTATATCTGAATGCCAACATAATCCATAGCTCTAAAGTATCCCAGAAATCACAGAACTACTTGAGTTGAGAACCCAGTGAAAAAGGAACAGCGACGTAACTTATGCAACATGATACATTTGTAGAATTTTGTAAAAGAAAAAATATGCTATAATTTTCCTTTTGTAAAAAACACAAACAGTGTATTTGAGATATCTCAAAACAGCAAAATCTCAATCTTCAAACAGAAACAAAGCCCTGTAATCCACCATTTGGTATGCATTCTACTGAACTTGCGGCTACATTCGTATTTTGGTTTACCTACAGTGAATTCCATTCTAGGAAACTTCAAGAACTCTGCACCCTACTGCCAAGTACTGCAACATCCCGACAGGTATAGCTAGTCATCTTGTATGACTACACTACTCTTTTTTACATGTTCTTCTTAATCCAATGTGCCAAAAAGACAGAAGAGCTACTAGCACATCCCTTCCATTAACTTACTTCACAACAAAGCAATAAAATCAGTTATAAGTTTAAAGTATGCATTCTTTAATGCTTTCAGTATTTTCTTTACATATTGCCAAATATGTGACTTTTCTCCCTCGTATCTTTGCTCAACTTTTCTACTCCTTTTCCACTTTCTTTCTCAGTATTACTATTCCACAAAAATATTTCTGTGGATTTCTAAACCCACATCTACAAATAATTCATTCCCTTTGTCTTGCCAAAAATACCTCCATTAAATCAATAGTGAAATCCCGTTTGGTAAAAATAAGATGAGAAAGTATCAAGGTTAATCACAATTTGACTCCAAACAAGAAACTGCAAATTTACAACACAGACTTTAATCATGTTTTGATGCATGCCATAGGTGACTCTACAGAACAGCCTTACTAATGCAAAGCATAAACCTTACTGATATACTCCAGATTATATTCCTATGATTTAATTTTTTAATATACAGAAAGCAATATTTATTAGGTGACAATTTTTCCCACTAATTTCTGTCTGAAGTTTTTAAATCACTGGTGCATGCACACAGAAGGTAAAGAACAGTTAATCGCAAGCACTATGGGACAAGTTTCCTTGAAGTCACGCATATGTGGCCCATCAGCCAAGGAGCTCCTTCAGCTGCAGGGCAGAGGTAGCAGAGGTGTGCCCTTACAGCTGTGGAGGCTGCAGCATCAGCCTCCAGCAGACAATGGGAGCCAGGTTCCCTCTCCTCCCCAGCTCCAGTACAAGGCAGAATCAAGAGAAGACAGAGCTCCAATCCTAGCACAGAGAGTAGTCAGAGCCTTCTCACAGGTAAAGAAGCCAACAGCTCCGTCCTAGTCAACAGGTAAGATAAACAAAACTGAGTCACTGCTTATTTTCTACAAACAAGACTTCCACAGCAAGAAGCTAGACTTACCTGAAAACATACAAAAACAGTATACTAAAACGGTTTAATGAAACTTCTGAAACACACTGGACATATAATAAAGGAAGTTAATGACTGTGCTTTGTATTTAAAGCAATTTAAAGTTATCCATAATTAAATAACATTTCTAGTTCCAACTGTCCAAGGCATGCAGACATTTCTTCACAGATTTGGTGGTAAGAATGTTGAAGTACTTAAATAAGACTGAAAAGCACCTATCCCACTACCCCCTGTCATTACTTAAGGAAATAAACCTCCTAATTCCTTTGAAGTACAAGCTACTCAAATATGTATCAACTCAAATTAAAAAAAAAAAAAAAAAAAAAAAAAAAAAAAAAAAAAAAAGCTGCAAAATAACCAAAGTAGTCCCACAGCTTGTGTTCTACCTATTTTTATATTCATGCCTTAAAAGAAAAACAACCTTTTTTTGGTCCTTTGGTTTGTAAACTTGGAAGAAAAGTGAACTGTACCACCAAAAGGTAACCTCCAGTCACAGGACCTGTAACAGCTAGGAAACCTTCAGAAGATTTCATAGGCTCTTCTGAAAACAATGGTTTTTACACACAGAGGCCAACATCTTCTACTAGTTAGTGTCTAACAACTAGCAACAAGATGAACCAGCTAAAAGCTTCCAGCCAATCCTTAACACCACTTTCCTCACAAAATATTGTGAGGGTAATGCGTTAATATTTGTAATTAAAAAAACACGCAGTGTGTCACTGGAAAACATATATCCCCATCTCAAAACAGCACATAGCACAGCTCCTGTTGAGACTACACACTGAACTCCAGAAGACACTCTCATTTTAGCATGGATCCCTTGTCTTTGTCCTTTTCCCATCCAAACTCCCTTTCTTCTCCCTGAATCCTTTGTATCTGGGGGCATTTCTCATGTTTTACATATAACTTTTTTCTCTGGCCTCTTTGCCTAGCTCAAGTCCCCTGCATAGAGTCTGATGGATGCTGTATTAGTAGAGAGAGTGCAGGAGGAGCAGGCCCAACACACTTGATCTGGCAGACTTCACATTTGTGCAGGCAGCGTACAAGATCCATGTAGACAAAGTGCCCCGAAGAGCCACAGACTACTAAGAACAAAGATGAACCTTACTTCTCCGTACTGCTACCCATGGGCCATTTCACATCAGTAGCTAAGCCGCTGCAAATCCTTTTCTCTGATTCATGAAAACAGACTAATGCCACAAAAAATACAAAGTCATGAAAACAGACTAATGCCACAAAAAATACAAAGTACTACTTTATCCTCCTCATTACATTGTCTTTGTCGAGCTAAAGCTGCTATTCTGCTTTTAGAACTACTCAGAAATATAAAACCTCTTCCCTTTCAAGGAAATCGTGTCACTAAATACACATTTAAATACAAACAAGGGTATTATCTTCAGCACACAGCTCTCATCTAAGCTGTGATGTAGCAAAAATGCAAATCGCTGCACACCCTTCTTTCTTAGAGGGGCTGCGATGATGTACAACTCTCACTCTTTCTTCCGTGCCTCTGGGCAAGTGAAGCAGCTGTTGGTTATCAGTCACAAGGACGGCACTCCACGACAGCCCAAGCACTCGGCGATGCCTATGACAAGTCCCAGCGCAGCCATGCCGTGATGCGGACCTGAGCCCGGTCGCTCTCCACCGCGATCCCGACAGCATCCGACCAGGCGCGCCAACAAAGCCGCGGCCCCGGGAGCGCGGCCCTGCCGCCGCACCTGCCGCGGCCCCGCGGAGCGGCGCGAGGCCCACACCTGCCGGGCACACGCGGCCCCCGGGCGGCTCCTCAGGGCGGCCGCGCCCGCCGCCGGCTGCCGCCCGGCCCTCCCCGCCCCGATGCCGACTGCGGCTGCCGCCCCCGCTCCCCCCTTCCCTCCCCTCCCACCGGCCCTGGGAACAAAAGAGGCCAGTGCGGCGGAGCCCGGCCGGCCAGGCGCGGCGGCTCGGCCCGGCCCCGGCCGGCCCGGGCGCGCTCTCACCTGGGCCCGGCGCGGCGGCGCGCTCAGGGCGGCGGCATAGCGCTCCCCGCCCCGGACACGGCGGGAGGCCGCCGGCTGCTCACCAACTCCGCCGCTCCCCGCCTTGGCTGCCGCCCTTACGCAATTGGCAGCGGCCGCAAGCCCCGCGGGGCGACCCAGATCGCGGCCCCGAGCGGAGGCGGCTGAGCCCCGCCGCCGCTGCCCCGCCTCCCGCGCTCGCGCCGGGGGAGGAGCGGGGCCGCCCCGCGCCGCCCGCCCGCCCGCCCCTCGCCCGGCCCGGCCCGGCCCGACCGCACCTCCGCTCTGAGCTCTCCGGGTGCCGCGCTGCCCGGCCCGGGCCTGGCGATTCCTTCTCCGCGGGACTGAATCCCTCTGGCCCTCCCGCTGCTGCCGGGGGACCCAGGCACCGCCTCCTGCAGCACCCGGGCCTGGGGGGCAAGAGGAGGCAGGGGGCTACTTTGCATCCGTGCCCTGACCTACGGCTCTCCTGCAGGCAGAGTGGAAAAGAACTGATTTGCAGCTCAAATACTGGACACACCGTTAGATGCCGATGTCTGTGTTAAAGTAATAGTAACGACAGTAGTAGTAGTACTACTACTAATAATGATAATAATACTTATAATAGTAATAATAATAATTCCTCAGTCATAAACGCGCAGGTGCTGCCTGGGCAGTGTGGAATGTGCGCGAGGTACGAGAGCCGGGCGGCAGCGAGGGATGAGACAGCATGCTGTCTCCGGAGGGGCAGCGGGGAGGGATGGAGGGACACCCGGAGCGCATGAGAGGCGACAAAGACACGCGGCGGCTGTCGGTACGTGCAGGCTGAACAAAGTTACTTACGGCGGTTGTAGTCCGGGCAGTCTGACCAGGGGAAAGAGTCCACTGGAGAACCTGATTCCACTTTCTGATTTGATTGTTTTTTTGTTTTGTTTTAATTTTCTTTCGTGTTCTAATGTTTTTTTAAGTAAAATCAAACTAAAGCCAAAAATGTTCTGAATTTCAGGGAACCCCTGCCTGAAGCTGTTACACAGCAAAAAGCATCAATTGGTATAGGGTATAAGAGGGACTGTGAAGCCTCAGAGCACCTCAGGCTGTCAGCTTTGATGCAAATCTGACGACGGGCTTCTCTTAAGTTTGGGACCTCCCACCATTTCCGCGCAGCAAGGTTGGGCCACACTCATTACTAATGAGCCAGTAGAAGAAAAAAAAAAAAAAAAAAAAAAAAAAGCATGCCCTGATCCCTGATCGGATTCAAGATGCTTCAATGAAATGCTTCGGGAAATATAAGTGTTTCTCAACATAGTTATTTCCTTGGGAATATTCCAAACAGATGAAATCAAAGTGATAACTCACTTCTATGTCTGTGCATGCAGCCCTACTAACTTTGCCTCTGGCGATTTCCTCTTTGTTTAAAGCATAGTAAGCATAGCCTGTGTGGTATGCTTATAGCACACGGAGACATCTAGCGCCTAAATAATAGACTGCAAATCAGCTTCATTAATCTGAAATCTTGGAGATCACAGTCAGATCCATTGCTCGCAATGTTCCGCCCCAGGACTGCAGGGTACAGAGCAGTTTTAATGCAAACCATCGCACCAGCGAATAGCAGCTACCCGTGGAAGGGAGTGCAGGCAGGGAGCGCGGTGAAATGAGCAGCTGCAGTAGCTGAGGAGGCGACTGTGACTGCAGCTCTGCTGCACAGCTTGAGCTTCAGGCCTGAGAGTTACAGCAGTAATTGACTCAAGAGAGAGATTTGCCTGTATAGACAAAGAAAGGGTTGAGACAGTTCCTAACTTGCCTTTGTCACTAAACCACAGAGAGGAAAGCCTGTAGGTGTATGAATAAGACAATTTCATCTTGGCTTTGACAGTGTGTGTCTACCTCTATTCTTTTTTTTGTTAGGCCAGGAGCACAATCATTCTAACACATGTAATTGTAAAACTTTTCCTCTTTTCAACAAACATATGCAAACTGAATACTTACATTTACCAATTACTTTGGCTGAAATTAAACTGAAGGTAAGCACTGCTTATCTACTAGAAAGATATTAGTCCAAGAACAGAAAGTATTTACTTTTTTTATATACTTGTCTAAAGAAAGAAGAAATACAGATTGCTGATCAACATTCTCGGCCAGAAGCCTGAAAAGAAAGGTTGTTTCAGTGATACCCCAGTGCAGATGTTTTTGCCAGTACTACTGTATAGGGGCATAAAGTAAAACATTTCTACCTACTTAAATAGTCTGAAACTAAATATATTGCATTAGGTATGTGTGTAGGAGTGCACACATAATACGTTCTTTTCAGTCTCAGACAGGTCACAAACACCTCTGAGCTATAAAAGCACTAGCTCATAGGACCATAGAAAAATTAAGGCTTGAAAAGACCTTTAAGATCATTAAGTTCAGCTGTCAACCCAGCACCACAAGCATGTTCACCATTAAAACATGTCCTCAAGCGCCATATCCACAGTTTTTTTGAACACTTCCAGTGATAGTGACTGCACCACGCTTTACAACCCTTTCTGTCAAAAAAGAAAATTCAAAAATTGAATCTAAATCTCTTCTGGTGCAAATGAGACTATTTCCTCTCATCCTCCCACTTGTTACCCAGGAGAAAAGACTGATACCTACCTCCTTTCAGGTTGCTGTAGGTCTCTTACAGTATGGAATCATCACCAAACAACAATAATTGCGGCGTGGGTTTTCGCTCTCCCCAGCTGCACGCGGCTCTTGGGAGCCCGGCTGTGGCGTAGCTTCCACGTGCTGCCGGGGTTTGCTGCCACGGGTTCCCGGACACGGCTCCGTGTCTCGGGCGCGTGGGCTGGCCAGCCGCTGTTACCGTGCGCTAGGGACCCGGCAAAGAGGAAGGAATTTGTCCATTTGCTCCGTGCTTGGCAGGAACGGTTTATTGGTCACACATGGCACGGTTCGATGGAAAGACGCGACCGCTCCCGGCACTCGCATGGGAGAAAATGGCGTCTGACTGCCGGCGGGATAGGGCTTTATGGAGGGGCGGGGCGAGAGGATCCACGGCCTGCCGGCCAATAGGGGCGGCTGCCGTGGCGGTGACGCCGGCAACAGCGACCAACCAGAGAACCCCGCAGGGGCGGGCACCGAGCCAGAGTGGGCTGAGCGGGATCGTGTGGCTTGGGGTGGCCAGCACGGGGTTTCCCGGGGCCGGACGGCAGGGTGGTTACAGGAGCGGCAGAGGGGTAAGATCCGGCAGCAGGGGGTCAGAAACCGCGGAGGGGGGGGGGACAACGTGGGGGAAACGCGGGATTACAGAACTTATTTTAACATAAATTAAAAACCCTAATCTAAACCCAAACTCCGGGATGCAACATCTCCCCGCTTAATAAAATATAAAAAGAAAGCAGTGGTGTTGATTCAGTCTCTCAAGCGGTGGCCTCTTCTCCCAGCTTCTGCTGCTGCAACTGCGGTGACTGCTACACAGGTGGAGAGGGCCTGGAGATGGTACTGGGGCTGGTTCTTCTCAGGGTGTTTAGGGATAGGGAAACTGGGACAACTTTATTACAAACATGGGGATTTGGGACACACACAGACTGGGGCTTTGGGGAAAAACATTTTTTTAAGGAGATTGTAGGGTCCTTTTTCTTTTGCGTCGCCTGCGGTTTGATGCAACCCCCCAATTGGTGGGGTCATCTGCCACGCTCAAAGGCACCCTGATGTTCTGAACTACCACCTGCACAGTTACTTGATAACTCACAGCTCTCCTTAAGGTGCTGTGGCCTGCCTTACTTTTATCTTCACGCGAGGCAGGTGCGCGTTGTTTCTTCAGTTTTTTGGGGGAATGGGATCTCCCTCCCCCCCCCTCCCC
This sequence comes from Vidua macroura, assembly GCF_024509145.1. Taxonomy (NCBI): domain Eukaryota; kingdom Metazoa; phylum Chordata; class Aves; order Passeriformes; family Viduidae; genus Vidua; species Vidua macroura. Next base: position 59,304,246 of record NC_071611.1, read on the forward strand.
CCTCCCACTGTCCCTGGGGGTGCCCTGCCCAGAAACGGACATTGAACCACAAAATGTTCTCTTTGATTGCAGTGGAAGCACTGGCGTCTTGCTGGAGGCTGCTTCGGACCAGCGTTCTTTGGAGGCACGGCATCCAAGGCAGCAGTGTTCATGGATGCCGCTTCCAGGACAAACTTGTCCTGAACCTCCGATCCCTCTACATGCCTCTCATCTGTCGGCTTGACCTGTTCCACGGAATCTGGAAAATGCTCAGAGACCCACATCCCCCTGCCTCCCTCCCTCCCGGGTCTCCGGGAACCCTGGGAATGTGGAGGCAGGGGCTCCGATTCCCCCCCCTCTCCTTTTCCCTCCTACCCAGACGTCTGGGGCCCATGGGAACTTGGAGGTAGGGGTTCCCGTCCCCCCCCTTCTCCTCTTCCCTCCCGCCCGGCTCTCCAGGGCCCATGGGAAGATGGGGGTAGGGTGTGGGCAACAGGACGGGGGCTGCCTCCCTCAGGCAGCGGGGTGGAGATGGCAGAGCTCTCCCCGGTGGAGGAGGGCGGAGTCGATGACTCAGCAGGGACGACATGCATAGGACTGGAGGGAACACCCACTCGAGGGGGAACAATGGGTGAGGGGGTAACCTGACCTCCCAAGGGGGCGGCGCCCACGCCCACAGGGAGGCAGGCTGGGGTTGGGTCAAAGGCGGGGACACCAGGAACAAAGAACAGAAAGGGGTTGTGGGAAGAAGTGACCCTGCCATGTGGCTGCCCTCCATCTTGGGAAGACAAAGGGATCAACCATGTGGCCTCAGCCTCCTCAGAGGAACAAAGAAAGGGGTTTAAAGAAACAGAACTGCGCGGGGTAGCGCCGAAACTGGGATTTTCAACTGGGAAAAAGGGATTGGAAAAGGGGTTTAGGGTCGTGGCCTCAGCGAATCGACCGATCTCGCTAAGGCGGGGACGCCGGGGTGGCTTGGGGGAGCCAGGCGCACGGTCCACGTTTGTGGAGCTGCCCTGCGTCTCAGATCGACGGGGTGCTCCCCCTCGCCCACCCGGGTTAGGGGAAGAAGGGGTAGGAGAAGGGGATGGGGAAACAGATTCAGAGGGAGTAACAGATTTTCCGGATGGTTCTTTCCTTTCCCCAACCGAGTTTCGCGCGGGGTCTGATTTTACTACATCTGTGATCAACAAATGGAATTTAGGGAAGCAGTCATCTATGGAGGGATCCCTACCGATCCCCTCTGCTAGCCTTTTTCCCACTTGCTCCCAAAATTCTGTTTTGCGCGCGTCCTCGGTAGACAGTCGGGGGAAAGCAAAGAACAACCACCGGACAAATTTCTTAACTAAATTTTTTGGGTATCGGCCCTTCACCAAAAGGATTTCCTTAACTTGGGAATAAAATTCCTTTTGTTGGGCAGATAGCACGGTCCCCATGCTTCTTCCACCCAAACCACCTCACCCCTGGGGCAGTAAAAAGGAGAAAAAAAAGCAAAAAAACGCAGGCGACTCCAGCGGCTGCCGTTCGTGCTGCGCGCCGCACGTCCCAACCTCGGGAACACAGCCAGCCCTCCCCGTATTAGCTGGACACGTTTCCACGACTAATACTTACCAGACTGAAGTCTCTGCAAAGAAAAGCTGCCACCAGGGTCCGGGAGTCCCGGGAAGTGTTCTTTCTTCTGCCCTCCTGGCTGCGAAAGTTTGCACTTCCTGTCCCACGCAGGACACACTGTCTGGTCCCCCGTGGGCGACGGAGACTTCACTGACGTACTTTGGAGAGCCCCTGCTCTCGGTTTCCGTCCGGCACAGAGCTGTGGTCTGGCGCGGATCGCTGCCCGCTCTGGCTTGGCGGCGGCGCTCCCCCCTTGGCGGCGGCGCGGCCCCTGGCCAGCAGTGGCGGCTCCCGGCGCTGTTCCTGGAGCTCCGCGGTGAACCTCCGTCCACGCGATCAGCTCAGCGCTGGCCTCGGCCCCACGTTGGGGCACCAATTGCGGCGTGGGTTTTCGCTCTCCCCGGCTGCACGCGGCTCTTGGGAGCCCAGGTGTGGCGTAGCTTCCACGTGCTGCCGGGGTTTGCTGCCGCGGGTTCCCGGACACGGCTCCGTGTCTCGGGCGCGTGGGCTGGCCAGCCTCTGTTGCCGTGCGCTAGGGACCCGGCAAAGAGGAAGGAATTTGTCCATTTGCTCCGTGCTTGGCAGGAACGGTTTATTGGTCACACATGGCACGGTTCGATGGAAAGACGCGACCCCTCCCGGCACTCGTATGGGAGAAAATAGCGTCTGACTGCCGGCGGGATAGGGCTTTATGGAGGGGCGGGGCGAGAGGATCCACGGCCTGCCGGCCAATAGGGGCGGCTGCCGTGGCGGTGACGCCGGCAACAGCGACCAACCAGAGAACCCCGCAGGGGCGGGCACCGAGCCGCGGGCTGAGCGGGATCGTGTGGCTTGGGGTGGCCAGCACGGAGTTTCCCGGGGCCGGACGGCAGGGTGGTTACAGGAGCAGCACAGGGGTAAGATCCGGCAGCATGGGGTCAGAAACCGCGGGGGGGGAAACGACACGGGGGAAACGCAGGATTACAGAACTTATTTTAACATAAATTAAAAACCCTAATCTAAACCCAAACTCCGGGATGCAACAAATAATGTTTTAAAATGATGGATACATTTGAATAAAACAATCCCTAAACCCTGTAAGTATGCAAAACGTTGGACTTTGACATTTCCTGAGTATTTGAAATCTATCAAACTCAAATGGTGCACTAAAGCATTAGTGCATCTCTATTCAGTATCATCATGCTGCTTTGGGTTTCAGCAGACAAAAGGTTGGCAAAGCATATAAACCAAAGTTTAAAAATTACAAAAGATGGACTTGAAAGACATGATTGAAGCCATCAGTATGGTCTAATGATTTTAAAATAAGCACGTAGGAAGCAGCTTTTGTCCTTCTGAAAAAAAGAGGTACAAGGAGAGAGAAGGGAGCAAGTTAGGAAGCAACAGATTGGAGTAAGTAAGTATAGGCAGTTACCAGTTACAATTATGTCCTATTCTCTCAGTTCCCATGCAGACCCTTAGAAAATATTGCTGTTGGTCTATTTAGATAAGAGAGCAAATGTACCTATTTCTTTCCTTACTTAAGTTTTTCTGGCATATGTCCCAGATACTCTGTGGTAATACCTTTTCCATATAGTAGCCATGTTTTAAATTATCATAAAAGCCACACAGATTTTTAATTAACTCTCTGAGAGTTTAGCACTTGTGTCAAAATAAAAGTTAAATTATTAAAATAATGCAAACACTGCCTAGGCTGGGGGAAGGTTTGCTCTTGGTAAAAACTTGATCTTACTTTGACATACTGTGCTTCAACTAAAGGTAACAGCAGTTAATAAAATGTAACAACAGTTTAAGGGAAAAGACAAGAGTGCAAAATGCATATTGGGGGAATGTAGAGGTAATTTTTGACCAAATTTAGTAGGGAGCAGATTTAGTGCATCATCTTCCCCAGCTCACTGAAAAGCCAATAAGGTTTTTGGTTTGGTGTTATTTTTTTTTTTTTCTGTATGTCAAGACCACCCATATGCAACTCATTTACTTTTTGCAGGTTTACAAAACAGTGTGACCTATTTCTGAGTTCTGGTAAATCCTACCTGTCATTCTCCTCTGTCACTTTGTATGTTTCCAAAATTTTTACAGTGAAGAAACTTGTCAGAATTTTAAGATTCTGGGTCCTATAAAAATGAAAAACTGTTGAAAACCAACAACAAAACCTGATATATTTTTAGCAGCTTTTGGATTTCCTCCTCAGTAATCAAATGCTGATAGTGAATCAGCAAAATGCTTAAAAAAACTTGTGTTAATGGAGTATTATAGGCTGCAAGGAAGGGTGATAGGAGAATTAATATATTGGGGGTTTAAAAGAATAGTTGAAAATAAGTATAAAGAACAAATAAGAATAGGGGAGGGGGAAGGAGATATACATAGATGGAACATATGAAGAGGAGCACATAACTGAGACAAAATGAAAAAAGAAGAAAACAACAAAATCACAAAGCTGATATGAGTACTAGAAAGCTGTATTTTGCCTTTTACACTTCTAAAGTGCAATTTGATGAAAGACAAAATGCAACTAAGTCATATTGCATTAATTTTAAATATCATCAAATAGAAGTCACAATTCCCTACTAAATCAATTCATCCATTTACACTAAGAAACACAGATACTACTTTCTTGTTGTGTTTAGATTTTAGTTCAACATTATTAAAAACATTTGATTGTGATTGTCTTCCGTATTTAAAAAAATTTTCCTTGGGAAAGCTTCTCACATCAGGTGTCCACCTTCCAAGTCACTTTAATATTTATTTTGATATGAATTGGGTTGACATTTACGTCAATTTTACAAGCTAATTACAACAGTAAATTTGCCTTGTGTTTTAGGTAACTATTGATGGAAACTGACTGGCAAATGAGTGACCAGAAACAGAGCCATAAGGATTGCTGGTTCTAGTTGCTTATTTGGTCAATAAGCATAAACAAATGTAAAAATAAACAATATATAACAGTGTTTACAATATGTAAACACTGTTAGGCTAGTCAGATCCATGACAGTTGAATTTGGAGTGCTGTGCTCATGAGACAAGCCACCTTTTAAGATCTGTCAGAAAGTTTTGATTATGAGACATTCCGTAATCAATAAGGCAGACTAAAAATTGTTAAGTGCATAATTTCCTACAAATTGCCTGCTAGACTTTGGTGGAGACTATTTGAAATATCTATGACGATTTGCTTTTTATCTCATATGCTTTTAAATTGTGCACACAATGTTTCTATGCGATAAATTTAAGTCCTCAATTTTTTGTTTTTGGCCAAAACTCTGAATTTTACAAGAAGAGCCAAGCTTAAAGCACATATATCTGATTTACATTCACATACTAGTAAGCCAGAAACATGACAAAATTGAGTTCTTTTAATTTTCAGAGAGACAGAGAGTCCTCTGTAGAGAAATGCATTTTAAGTGGTCTGCTCTTATGGTTACTTATTATGTATCTGATTGAAGAGAAATATAAATATTTTCACAAGGTGAAATGCTCAGGAATATTACTTATTTTGAAAGCATTTAAACATTTGAAAAACAATAAAGTTGTAATGCATCTAAACTAGTGCCAAAACCAGATATGGAAAGTTCTAAAAACCTTTATTCGCTAGTACCTCATTTTGTCCCAGAAGAAACATATGTAGGTAGGAACAATGTGTATTTGAAAATATTAAACCCAAACTGCAACATTAGGACACAAAGATAACATTGTTTTCCGTGTCATTAAAACCACATTCAAAACAGAGCTCTCCATGAAACACAACAAGATACATTTCTTGCACATGAGGATTTGCTAATGTAAATCTTCTTACAAAGCTTTGGGCTTGTCTATTCACATTTACACCATAGTACTCAAAATGTCATTCTTTTATAAAAACTTCTGTGAAATTCAGCAGAAACACATTTGACACATGTTTAATTAATATTGTAGAATAAGGCACTTATGCTTACCTTGTTTTGTAACAAAGTAATAACATGCATATGCAAAATCAGAGGGGATTGTTTCCAGTAAATTTTCAGTTTTCTGCCAACAGAATGTGTCACCAAATTACAGACTGAACCTTTTTCCTTTTTGGAAGAACAAATACAAATGTGAATCACAATTACAGGAAAAGTTATCTGTTGGATTCCGTGCATAGGATGTCATCCTGACCTTTTGGGTTTTTTTACAAAAAAGCCCCAGGAACTGAAGTGTCTAATGTGAATGACAGCTAAATGTATAAACAAGAAGTATTTGTTTGCCCAAGCGAAATGAATACTTTGATTCTCTGAGAAGCATTTGCAATCCTGCAGAACATATCCTTAAACATTTGGTTTAGGTTGAGATATTTAATAATCCTAAAAATCATCCTACTTTTAAAAATTAATTCTTTAAACAAGAGACTGAGGTGAAAGCACCATGATCATTACTGGTTTTGCAGATCTGTACAAAAAACATACATTAGCATTAAAACAGGACTCACTACACTAAAGGGAGAGATTCATCTAGCAAAGTAGCTTCTTTCCAACAGCTGTTGACAAGATATTACAAGAATATGTTTTAAAAAGTTAAGTAAACATACATCAAAACTTGATAGGCTACTTCCCCTTCTTCAAGTGATTTGCAGCTCAGTGTCACCATTGATGTGCTTCTTTTTACCAGCTTCTATTAAAGAATCTGTTGCTTTCTACTATGTAAATTCCTAACATCCATGATGTCCTGTGACAAGGAGCTCTGTAGTAACTACACGGGGCATATGAGTTACAAGAAGTATATCTTGTAACAAGAAATATCTCTTTCAGAGGTTCCACTTATCTCATATGATTCCCCATAGTTCTTACATTGAAAGAAAGTTACTCCCTATTCACCTTTTCAATCCTTTTCACACTCCATCAAATTCTCTCATGCCCATCTCTTTTGAGATAATAATAAATGCATTAACAGAACATATTTCTCTGTCCCTTTCATGGAAACTGTTTCGTGTTTCAGCATCTTTATTTTTCTTTTGCCAATTTTACTGCCCATTTTTTAAAAGAAGACAGAAAGAGAATTGCAGTATCTTCCAGAATGTGGTTATCTTCAATTTAAAAAAAAGTGCTTTCTTTTCATTGTATTTTCTCCCTAAATCATATCTAAAATCTTTTTGCTTTGTTGGTCACCATTGAATATTGCATTGATGTTTCCTTAGTAGTATTTCTGAACATTAACTCTTTAGAGCCTGTAATTGTGTACATAAACTTCACTTTGGATTTCCCAACACAATCACATCAGCAAACTTTTAAGAAGGAGCTGCATTTCAGATTGTTCATGTTCCATTCTGAACAGCAAGTTCCTGTTCTGTGTCAATTGAAAAATAGGAGCCACATAAAAATTATAAACTTTGCCAAAAACCAGCCCTTTGAAAAAAAAAGGCCATCAGTTCTCTATTTTCTCCTCAAGTACTGTCATTTGAATTTAGGTAAGCAGTGAGAGGGGGAAAAAAATGACAGGAAAATATACCTATCAAAGTCTATAATGTGCTGAAGGCAACACAATGTTCTCAGTGCAAGCTTGCCATTCTTTTTACATATAATAAGACTACTCAGTCAAGGAAGTTCTTTTCTGCTGACTTTTACATTTTCCTTCAAGTTCTCTTGCTACCAATCTTATGTTTCTCTCTTGGGTTTTTTTTGTGGGTTTTTTTTTTTTTTTTTTTTTTTTTTTTGTTTTGTTTTTTTTTGGGGGGGTTTTTTTTGGGGGGTTTTTTTTGGGGTGGTTTTTTTTTTTTTTTTTTGGTTCCACTCCCTTAGCCTATTTCCTATTTTTTTTTTTTTTTTTTTTTTTTTTTTTTTTTTTTTTTTTTTTTTTTGCTATAGGAGCATATTTGCATATTTTCTAAGCCAGGCAGTTGTACATGTTGGATTGACATCAACATTTTATAGTTAAGTCTTACCTCTGCAAAATTCCAAGGAGCAAGCTGCATGGAAAATCAAGGAAAGAAAAGAAAGAAAAAGACTACAGATAGAAACATTATTCATGCTTGTACAACAAACTCTGACAGGAAATATATAACTTAGACAATGATTTTTCAACAGAAACTTCAAGCTATAATATCTGTCCGAGCAATTTTTTCCATTCTGAATTAGACAGAGCACAGACTTTATAGAGATTAAAAATTTAACTTAAGTCAACTCCTGGGAAAAAACAATGCCAGAGCTGGGGGAGGGCATCTACAAGAAAAATACCACAACCAAGCCTCTAGAAACTCAGAGGTAATGACTGCACAGAAAAGTCTAGCTGGGTTTTTTTTGGGTTTTTTTTTGGGTTTTTTTTGGTTTTTTTTTTGTTTTTTTGTTTTTTTTTTTTATGATAGAGGCTGTTCCAAAGACAATATGGACAATATTCTCCATAAAGCCTGGTGTTTCCCACCCTATATTTACATTTTTTACAAGCATAAGGAATTACCAATGCTGCTGAGTGGATCAACCTTTTCATAGGTTCAGAATAAAATCCATGAGGCTGAAACAATGCAGCAGCTTTCATCAGCCCCTGCTGCAAGAGTGGATTCATGCAGGCTTTGGACTAAACCTCCACCTGTACATGGACCAGATTCATACTGGACAGGCTGGTCAGAACAAAAAGCTGTATGAGACTGGGAAAATTTGTGTCCTCTCCTTGAAGCACTCAGCAACTGGACATAAACTCTTAGACATTTACATTCTCTAACCAAAAAGACAAAGAGCAGGATACAGTAATTTCCCAAATTTATGGATACCTTAAGTCATATTTCTTGCTATGTAGAAAGGACTGTTATATGGTTATAGATTGTTATTTTACTTCATTTGTTATGTAATTAACACTTTTTACATTACTGTTTTAAATCATACACCCTTCAGGAGATAAAAATCAAATCATAAATGTAAATTATTGCACTGGGGAGGAGTGAGGATATCTGAGAGGAAAAGACCTGCAGAGACAGGGGCAGGAGGTGCTCCAAGTGGTGCACCAGCAGGTGCTCTGCTGGAGCAGAGATTCCTCTGCAACCCCTGGTGCAGCCTATGGTGAGTGCCCCTGCAGCCCATGGAGATCTACAGGAGAGCAGAGATACACCTGTAGCTCCACCTGTAGCTCCTGAAGCCCCAGCTTGGAGCAGGGTGATGCCTGAAGGATGCTGTGATCCTGTGAGAAGCCTGCACTGGAACAGACTTTTGTCAGTCGAGGAGTGATAGAGTAGCTGGGTGGACACTGGACATCCAGCCAAGGTCAAGCCACCAGAATTAGATATTAACTTAATCTTTGTGGTCTGTCATTTTAACAGAAAGACTTTAAAAGTTTTAAAAGTCTGTTTCTTTTGCTTTTTTTGATAACAGCCTACCTTTGGTCAGCTTCATAAGTCTCTCACATGAAACCAGGGAAAGAAGACACTTTTTTTAGGATCAGAGAAATGTGACAATAAATTATACATTTTCTGAAAGCCAGAGTGTGCAGAAATCACTTTAATTTTTAAAACTTACTCCACCATGCAAGGTATTGACTTCATGTACAGATAATGAATTAAAATCAGAAACAAATGGACACAAATATCTTTGCATGCTGTTATTTAGGACCTCTTCTCATAGAATATTTTTGAATTTGAAGCAGTACTACCTGACCCATCTATGTTGCGTAGCAAATACTCATGAAACTGTTGCTATATACATATCTAAAAGACAATTCAGTAGTAATGACTCTACTTTTTTAAAGTACATAGCTTTATTTGGTCTTCAGAGTTTAAACTTTGATTTATTGATTTATTATTAATCTCTCAACCCCCCAAAAAGGAATTCTATTTTATCTGATGTATTTATGATCCAGTGTCTAAGTTTCTTGCAAGATATATATATCTATATATCTATATATCTATATATATCTATATATATATATATATATATCTTTTTATATATATATATATATATATATATATATATATATATATCTTGCAAGAAACAAATATATTCAAAGAATTTTAATATCTGTCTTGGAATGCCTGCAGCTCTACAATTAAGTTTCAAAATATGCATATCAACTTAATAACAGAGATTGCTGATTGGTGTAACAAAAGACATGAGATGTGAATGGCTCCTGTATGTCTCATGGGTGCTAAACCTGAAACTGAATAACCACATTTTAAAGGGAAATATTAGTAAACACTTTATTACTAATTGGAAAAAGGAATGTTAATGTGGCTAATAACTCCTCACAACTATTGGCTTGTGCTATATTTTAATTCAAATCTGGAGTGGAACACATACTTCCTTGCTAACTGAAATTGCTTACCAGTTGAATGGAATTTCTTCTTCCCTTTTAAGGAATTTAATTTTTATCCTGACATCCATGCTGTCCTTTTCACTAGCCATATTTTCAAATGTTTCCTCAATAAGGACCACAGAAATTACAACCTTTCTCTTTCTTTTTTTTTGTGAATAAAATGCTGACTTTTTCATATGCAGCTGACAACACCCAAAATTTGGCAGGAGGCTTGTTGTTTTCTTTGGACAAGTCTTGAGCTAGAATTCAAGTTAGAGAAGTATTTAAGATCTGAATAGAACTGCCAGGTGAATGCAGCTTTCTTGGATGTGAACTTGGCTATGGAATAAGAGAGCACTGAAAAAGATGATTCCTAAACTTTACAAAGGAACTAGAAAAACAGAACTTTTAGCACAAAGTTTTCTGTGGCTTAAGGATCTTCTGAACATTTAGATTACACTAGCAATGAAAAAGCTGCATCTTACTATGGCCTGGGTAAATCTAAAGCAACAGACTGCTACATTTGATGTCTGGCTGACACAAACACATTTAATCTTTCTTTTTTAATTTCTTCTGAAATACAGATGGGTTAAACTCAGAAGGCAAAGCTGTAATCTCCCATGTTATATATACACCAAGGTACCGACTGGTTACAACCTCATGCAACCTGTCCTTGACAGCCTCAAGACCCATCTTGCAGAATTTCAAATTGGTCCTGCAAGGAGCAGCACCATAAATCAACGCGGAAATTCAAGGTTTTGTGGTGTTGTCAGCTCTCATGACCCTTTCATTACCTTGAAGCTTAATAACATCTGCCTTACAGTCTCTATATCCTCTTATTCTCTTTAGAATGCTATGGTTACATCAGAATCTAAGCTTTCTTTTAAAAATGAAGTACTTTATCTTCTGTTTTGAAGTTGGAGTTTGGAAATAAAACTTTTGTGTCCGTTGACAGTTCAAAACACAGGAGGTCAATTAAAAGGACCAGGCTTGGGTTAGCTTGTGTTATGGGAGACGGATAAACTCAAGACTTTTTGTGGTCCAACATATGTTTTCAATATATCGGATTGGTATATTAAAGAGTTTGCTGTCCCTTCCTTTTTGAAAACACTCATAAATTTCCTCTGTAAAACAGATCTTGTACAAAACTTTATAGAATGCATTCTATTTACAACTAAATCTAAAAACCAGCTCTGTAGGCCCCTTTTTCTTTCTAAAGTTTATCTGATTGATAATGATCTAGGTCACAATGCAGTAGGGTCTTCCTACGGCTCTGCCAGTATTGTCTCACAAACAGTACAGTCATTAAATACTACTTAAAGGATAGCAGAGGCCCAACAGGATACAGACCCTTTTATGTTTGAGTGAACTTCAATCAGCACTCCAGCAGATTAAAAGAATGATGGATTTGTGTTTATAAAGTGAGTTGAAAACAAAGCACAGAGGAATTGCCTGATGCCACCATGGGGAAGCATACTGAAGACAAGCAATCTTCTCAGTCCAAGTCAATGCAAACCAGTGTCTGTTTTGTAACCATTACTGTCTTTTGTAATATTCCCAGCAGAAAGGTCAGGCACAGGGAGATTAAACACACCTTTTTAGGATCTCTCCATTCTGGTCCTTAAGCCACTGACATGACTGGTTGATAGCACTGATGGACTCTTACAAGGAAACATAAAAAGTCAGAACCCTCCCCCCCCCCCCCGACACTAGAATCCAATTACATATTTGATATATAATTATAAATTTGACTAAAGCGGTTAATATAATTTGCCAGTTTTTGTGCTGGCATAAGTCCCTACATTTCTAGAGAATTTAAACCCAGCCTTTTGACTGAACTGCAGACCGCATTAGATAATCTGCTGGTAACAAAGATTTATTAGGCTAGGATGTTAAATGTGATAATGTTTGGTAATTCAAGTATACGTTAGCATACTTGGGCACATACAGAGGGCACAAAGAAGGTCAGAAAGCATTCAGATGTAAACTAGCCTGGAAATACCTATAAATAACCCATAGTTTTATCATAGTTTTGTTTCACTATCAGCATTTGCCTTTTGATACTGCTTCAAATTGCTGCTTCTAGACATAAGAAAATGAATTATACAAATATCAAGTATAAATGTTGTTAAACAAATACAAAGAGATATTCTTTCAAAACAAGCCTATGCTTATATTCTTACAGCTCTTACCTTCCCAAAAACTTTGTTATATGAATTTCCACAGGAAAGCACATGGGAAAACAGCAAAACAAAGGCTTTTTTATGGGCTTACCCTTTGCAAGAAAGCCCAGTATAATTTATTACTGAAGTTTTGAATGTCACACTACTGTCAAATGTGTTATGTCAAACACATTTGAAAACCAAGAGTCAACATATATAAATAAAGTTATGCCTGAAGAAGTGGGTCTAATCTTATCTGTGCAACTGACAGCATGATTTTAGGTCTAATTCAAAGGACGTGCACAATTCAATTTGCTGCTCCTACTTTGAGAAGAAACTTGGGAAAATATAAAAGACTAAATTGAATTATTAATGTCTTTATCAAATAGCTGTAGGTCTACTTTGGCTGTAACTGGACTAGAATCTTCTAAGTCATGGCCACTGCTTTCAGTAAGTTGTGCTTTTATTTTTGGAAACCATGATTTTTTTCCTTGTAGCTGGTAAATATAAGACAATAGAATGTAGAAAATCCAGGCTGAATTACTATTTTTGTCAATGATTTTGACTGGTCCTAACAAGCTATTTCTGAATCCATTTCTGTGCAGTGCTGTAAAATACTTATGAAGAGCTGAGGCAGCTCTGCATCTTGTGATAAGGAGGCCACCTCCTCATCTTCCTCACCAAGGCCATCAGAAATGTAAGCAATAGCTTTGAAGAGAGCTCATCACAAAGCTTTATACTTTGCATTAGAGTCTAGTTCAGTGCTTTCCAAAGTATGTGTTTGGCAGGAAAATGTACAACCCAGGATGTGTGCCAGACAATACACTGGAGTGAAGAAATATGGGTTCTAGCATTGGAAAGGGCAAGGGCAAGGGCGAGGAGAGGGAGGGGAAGTTCCGGGAAGTTCCGGGAAGTTCCGGGAAGGGAAGGGAAGGGAAGGGAAGGGAAGGAAAGGAAAGGAAAGGAAAGGAAAGGAAAGGAAAGGAAAGGAAAGGAAAGGAAAGGAAAGGAAAGGAAAGGAAAGGAAAGGAAAGGAAAGGAAAGGAAAGGAAAGGAAAGGAAAGGAAAGGAAAGGAAAGGAAAGGAAAGGAAAGGAAAGGAAAGGAAAGGAAAGGAAAGGAAAGGAAAGGAAAGGAAAGGAAAGGAAAGGAGAAGGAACCAAGAAATTGTCAAATACTGTTTGTTTTTTTCATCTTTATCTCACATTATCTTAGTTCCTATTTCGGTAAATGTTTTAAAATGTACATAATACATTAATAATTAATAATTGTACATGTATACAATTTATAAATAAATTTATATGCCTCTATTATGGATGCATGCTCAAAAAGGTCTTACTGATAGAGGTGGATGATCAAAAACTTTTGGAGGTCACTGGTCTAGCCCTGGCACAGTAATGGTATCAGTGAGAAAACGCAGAGGATATGCCATTGTTAGATATAAATTCTTTTATCACAATAAACTGATTTCCCAAGGACATATGACAAAACAAAGGAATTGGAAAGTAGAAGTAATGTAGGGTGTTCCCCTTCCCCTTTTCCACTTCCTTTCAGTTTTACATTTTTCTTCTTCCTCTCTATTTTTCATTATATCTGGCACTTCTCCATCTACAAATTGCTCCACTCCCGTTTGGATTAATTACATTTTTCTTTGAAAAAAATGTTTTATTTTGAAAAGAAAAGCTTTAAGCTCCTTTTGCATTTTTCTTTTCATTTTTCGTTTTCCTTGTTTTGCCTAGTTCTGCCAAAATCTCTCACTTCTCCTAGCATCTCCCTTTTTCTGCCTCATTCTGCTGGTTCTGCTTTCCACTACCTAACCACAAACTCCTTTCATCTGATCTGCAGATCCTTCTTTAGGCTTTCACCAGGCCAAACATTTGCCTTAACTTTTTTTTCTTTTTCCCCACTGGAACGTCCTATTTTCCATATCCTCCCTTTCCTATTATTTTCTTTTCCCACAATAAGATGGAAGAGAAGTACTTAGGAGCAGATACATGGTTTTGTTTCCTCTGGCCTTCCAGCTTCTTGGCAACCAACCTCTCCTTATGAAAGCAGGAATAGCCAAACATTTGCTGCAGCAAGTCCCTTCTCATCTGCACTCCTCTGTGCCACTGAAATGCAGAATGTGACACGCAGTCCATGGAGCCTCATCCACTTCTGGCTGCTCCTTGGAAGATTTCTGAGATGGGCTTGGGAAGCACTGAGACTAAGACGGGGGCAGCGAGACAAGAGTGCAAGGGACAACAAAGAGCCTGCAGGAAGAAATGTGTATGTGAAGCCAAGGAACAATCTAAACTCTAAACAAGGGGAAGACTGGCCACATCAGCAGGTGGCAATTGCTGCGATTCAAGTATTGTCACAGCAGAAAACATCACAATAAACAATCTGGCAACCTGTGACTTAATGATCAAGAGCCTTTGAAGTCTGACATTATTAATTCAGTTGCTTCTCTGGTGCTGTGCTTTTCAAAAAATCATTAACCTAGGTGTTTCAACACACACAATGGCATAAGAAATTATCAGTCACAGTGAAGTGTAATCCAAAAAAAGTAATGTAGATACCTATGACACTTAATGTTTTTTTTCCTCTCTAGAAATTTACTAGAGTAAAAAGAAAGGACCAGTATAGGGATTATCAATGTATTATGCACTGGCTCTCCTTAGAAAAATATCACATCAAAGTATTATAGTACATATCAGAAAACTTTATTAACAAGTTAAGGATGACCATTTAAATTAGTTCTCAAAGTATTTGCTAGTACCTAGTTTCACTGCTTTAACAATGCTAAAAAAATCTAAGTTCAGAGACATGTTTTTTCCTAATAATATATTTTTAAAAATATTCTATGACAGAAACAGTATCTGCATCTACATCCTATAAATACCACATCCTATTCCACACTAATGGTCTCAAAAAGTCAATAGAAGTATCTATTAGACATACTGCTCCATAAAATACAGTGGTGGCTAGATTATATATTTATACACTATATTTTTCTATACAACAACATTTTGGGTTACTGATGACAATTTGAGTAATCTAGAAGTTAGGATGATACATAGGCTGTATTTCATGTGTTTCTTTGTAGTCACAAAGTCTTGAGATACATATTGTATCTCTTTTTATCAGATTGTTTGAAAGCATAAGCACATATTTTCAATAGTGCAGTTTCTTAGTGCACCCTAAGTGTGTATTACATTTCAAACAAGGACAACTAAATGACTAATGAGAGAGAGCATTACCTTTACCAAGAAAAATTGTGAAATCTATTAGAGAATAGTTGGGCAAGACAGCAGCAGAACTGTTCACCAAACCCTGCAAAAACAAAAGGGAGGACATTCATTTAAGAGTGAAAATTTAATGAGATGAATTTAAAAACAGCGAAAAGGAAGTACTTCTTTTAGAGTATTGAAATTGTTGGATTTGTAGCCATGAAATAACAGTATGAAGAAGTTCAAAAAGTCAATAAATACACACTAAAGATTTTAAAGGGCATAGGTTTAGATGTAATCTTTAACAATTCTAGTTCACTAATTTAGGATGTCTGCGGAGCACAAGAAGATCTGACAACAGAGAATACACAGTCTAGAAGCTCTTTCTAAATCACACCTCTGACTAGCAATATTGCAGACAGAGCAGTGGGACAGATGGACAACTTACTTGACATATTACAACACTTTTTAAGAGAATTTGCTACAAAAAATATTTTTTGTGCATTAGTTGCTAATCTGTTTGCAGGTTCTAAGCCATGTGAAAATGTGATACAATTAAAGAAAAGGATAAGTAATCATGCATTTATAATGGATCACATGGTTATTGCAGACCTATCTGTGCTCCACATGCACTCTACACAGTGCAGAAAGCTGCAACAACGTAAAACTTAGATGTGGAAACAGATACCCCCATGTTTCCTAAGCTCAATGCAGTGGATCAGCTCCTACCAACATAACCAAATTGGTGCTTTAATTAGACCTTTGTAAAAGGAAAAAACTCCTATGAATGATGAAAGGGAAGCATGGAAAAGCACTGCAGACAGCTGAATGATTCACTAATAAAAAGAATAAAATTTTTGGCTGTCATTGGTGATCACATGATTGACTACAATGAAACTATACAATTATTCAATAGCTGTATGTGTATCAGAGTCATGATACATGGAAATGGGAAAATTTCAAAACATTATTTCTTAAACAAACACTTATTGATTCCTGGTTACTTATCCAATTGTCTACTGAAGTCATACAGTACTAATTACAATTCAGAACAAGTGATAGAATAAATAAATAAATAAACAACAAAATTACCATTAAACACACACATTCTTATGGCCACGTCCTCACATGCCACAATTTGACTCAGAACAGCTGCTGAACACTGAAAAAGCAATAATCAGAAGTAATAATGCTTTGTTCACATGTGAATGCTATTGTTAATATGATTGTTTTTTAAAATAGCTACTCCCCATAGAATTCATCAAATTGTTAAAGCTGCAAAAGACCTTTAAGGTCAACAAGTCCAATCACTAACACAGCACTGCTAGGTCTCCCACTAACCCATGTCCCCAGGCGCTGTGTGTCTACTTGTCTTTTAAATACCCACAGGAAGGTGACTCGACCACTTCCCTGAGCAGCCTCTTCCAATCCCTGACAGTCTCTTTGGTGACAATATTTTTGCTAATAACCAATCCATACCCACCCTGGTGCAACATGAGGCCATTTTCTCTTTTCCTATCATTTGCTGCCTGGAAAGAGAGATTGAACCATGTAAAAAAAAAAACCTGTTGATGCCAACTTCTGTGGAAAGCAAGCCTAAATGTCACAGCTCAGACACCTATTGGAAAACACAACGTGATTGTGTACTGCATGAACAATGCCTTGCATAAAATCCATTTCCTTACATTAGAAAGTGAAAATATGACAGGACCATAATGCATTGTACCAGCAGTCTAAAATGACCATGGATTAATTTTAATGTTTACCTTATCTGCATTATTCTGGAGTTGCCCCCAGGCATATTCATATTTGCCAGTCTTTGTGGTTTTATCATGCCTTGTGATACCATATGTCTCTGAAGGACTCTAGTTACTGACAAGTGAATCATAACTTTTCCTTGAAACAGAACCCTCAAGACTTTGTGACTACAAAGAAACACATAAAATACAGCCTCTGTATCATCCTAACTTCTAGATTACTCAAATTGTCATCGGTAACCCAAAATGTTGTATTTGAGATCTATTTGTGCCCAAAATTGTTCCTGTCTCTTTCTGACCCTGCAGCCGGGAAGTTGCTCTGCGGGGTGCTATCGGGCGCTTTTAAAGTCTCTTTAAGAGAGTCTTTTTAAGCTCCCACAAGCAGCTCATCTCCTCTTGCCATGTGGGTTTTGGCTCGCTGACTTCCTGGTCTTTGCCCAGGCAGAGCCATTTCCTTTTGGGATTCTCATTTGGCTTTTTTCTCTCATCTTGAAGAGTTTATAGTTGGCAGTTTTGAGCTCCATGGAAGAGAATTGCACATGTCGCCTCTACTGCCGCATCGAGTGGGGTAGCCCCGCTCCAGCAATCTGGTCCAAATCCATTGGTTCCTGCTCCCGGAGAGAAGACTACGGAGTCACCCCAGCACAGACACCTTGCTTTTATTGCTCCTACTGAGAGAAAGGGGGAGTCCTTCTGCAAGTTTCCAGCCCTTGATCCACAGAGCACCAGCTGGAGCTCCAGCTAGAATTAAGCAGAGTGCAGGGGGATGGTGGGGGAAGACTGGCACCACCTTTCCCTTTGTTCCTCAAACTGTGCACTCGGCTGAGGAGTGTCATGATGGGGAGCTGTCCCTGGCATTTTGGGTCTCTCTGTTCTGTGGAGTGTGTGAGGTTTAGCAGTTTTATATCTGATGGCCATTTGCTGATATTTCTTGACTGTTGCTGTCCCTGTTGTCGGTGAACTTACCTTTTCACTTACTTCTACTTGTATTCATCACTTATTGGTGAAAGAGATTGATTGAACCTACAAATGGAGGCAGCTCATTTCAGAGTGTGCTCCTTCAAGTTGTCTTAAACCAAGACACAAATCCTTTTTGGTTTGGAACCCTAAGTAACATAACAAGAGACTATCTATTATGCACCTGCTATGATGGACAAACTGAGATAGTGCTGGGCTCTATAAATACAGCAGAACAGGAACTCATACATCTTTTCAAGTCTGCATTTTTTGTCTACCCTTCTGTTTCGGCTCCAAGCATGTGGTTTGTGTTCCACCACTTCACAGGCCACAAAATCTCTGACAGGAAGAAACTTATATTAAATCTTGGTGCCAACTAGAAATGATACTACAACACAAACAGAATTCTGATAAGTAAGGCATGTATTACTTTGCTTTTCTCTGTGTAGCGCACTATGATACACTTGGCCAAATACAAAATAAAGATATAAACTACATATTTAACTTGTACCATCTTGAGAAGCAGAGAGGTCTGAAAACTGAAATGCTTCATCAGCACTTAGATTTTACCACCTAAATCTTTTGTGAACATTCTTCTAATGAATTAAAGTGTTGCCATGAATGTAACAAAACATCACCATCCTGGGAGGCTGTTTTAAACCAGAGACCAGATATTTCTGTTTCCGTTTTGAAGAGTGTGCAGCATCTACCAAACGGACCTAGAAAACTTTTTTTAGGAAATATTTGGAGCAAAATCAGAATGCATCATATGTCTCCAAATCATTAATGCTCTTGCAAAGCTGCTGGGGATTTTTATACACACACTCCTTGCTCTCATTAGAACGACTTACATAAATGTACAACATTTACATTTAAAGTGTACTTAGACCTTTAAAAGCAGATGACTTGGCCAATCAAGCGCCTTTGCAATACTTCAGGTGCTGGATAAAGAGTTGCAGTGCCATTATGTGCCCTTGAGCTACAAGATGTGTTACTGATTAAATTACTTGAAATGCTGTTCTAATTTACGGCTTATTTGGATCTTTGGCACAGTTCAGTTTTAGAATTTTAGTCAATCCACCATGACTCCAGAAAAAAACTTCTGGCAAAAACTTCCATGGCTTTGGAAAGTTAAAAATGTCCCAGTATGACAGCCTGATTACATTCACATTACATTCACTCAAAGCTTGAGGAGACAAGGCACAATTACCTACTTGAGGTGCACACAGCTTCTAGCCTAATATGAAGCTATACTGACTGTCTCATCAACATCTCTCTCATGGTCTTCTCTGCAGTGCTTATTGAAAGTTAAAAAGCTATTTGCCCACTTTAAGCAAAAAAAAATTGAAAATTAAACATTAAAATGACAACCATTTGTATGATGCCTCCTTTACCAACCACAAAACCTCTTCTAAACAACAAGACCATTTCAAAGTTTCCTCATTATTTTGAAAAACTTTATTAGACTAAGACACCTTACTAATGCCTCTGTGAAAAAAATTAATGCTGAGATAATTTTTATGGTTGGCCCTTCCTCACTGGAAGAGTAATCTGTTGTTAAGATCATATCTTTTACATTGTCATCTTTCCTGAAACATTTTCCTTGGCATTTTACCAGAAGTTTGCAAAGATTTTATTCCCTTTCACAGAAAGAAGACACCTTAACTGAGAAAAAAAATTAAAAAGGGAAGCAGATACAGTATAGAAATTATTAACATACAATATAATTCTATTGTATAATGAATTTATTAGGGAATCATTGTTTCTTTTTCTGGCTATTTTACAATTAATAATGTCACAAATCAAATTGATTATAAAATTCAATATGTCAAGAGCTCTAAGCTTATATCATGATGACATTTCAATCTGGTGGTACTCAAGGTGAATGGGTTTTCACACTTACTTTTAACAGAGTTATCTGAACTGTTTAAGTGATGGTGAGCAAGTCTAACACAGCTACTAGCTCACGGCAAACTTCCCCACAAACAATTTTTCATTTCTGTTTTACAAACACTAATCAGGGGAAGTAAAACCAACTTTAATACCCAATTTTATTGAAACAACCCAAAACAACTGTATCTCATAACTTAATAGTAGCTGTGAATGCAACATTTCCATCTTTGACAATGTTTAAGATATCTTTCAAACACTTCTTCTCTTTTCAGGATAGCATGCTTATACTTTGCTTCTAGCATTTCAAGTAGTAGTACACTGTAGCATTCTGTGATCTTTGATGACACTGTCTGTGGTATAAAAGTTGGCATTAATCTGATTCAGCAGCAGTGCTTCAAACAATGATGGTCTCAGGACTAAGAGGAAAAGGGCTCTTTTGTTGCTTTCTGTTGCTTTAAAATAAAGCATGAAAGCAGGGAACACCAAATGAAGACAATTCTTTTAAATAAATAGTCTCGACTTCTGAGCTGGTATACACAAAATGACAGATGCTGAAAGGAACCCCTTGAGATCATTTACTTGTGTGCTCAGAGCAGGGTCAGCTACAGCAGGTTACCTAAAGCTGTGTTCGGCTGAATTCTGAGTATGTGTAAAGATGAGAACTACACAGTCAGTCCCAGTGTTTGATCTGCCTCACAAAAAAAAAAAAAAAAAAAAAAAAAAAAAAAAAAAAAAAAGTTGCTTTCTAATTTCAGATTACATTTTCTGGTCTTTAGTGTGTCATCATAGACTCTTGCCCTCTCAGAGGGCAGTACAGGGAAATATCCAGCTCTCTCCACTCCCTACCTCAGATATTCACACAGAATAGTTAATATCCTGTTAAACCTTTTCTTCCCCAAGCTCCCTCAGCATCTCTTCCCATGCTGGATGCTTCAGTCCTTCAGTCATAATTGTGGCCCTGGACTGGACTTCCTCCAGTATATCCATATCTTCCTCATGCAAAACCCCAGAGTTAGACCCTGCATTTCACACACATCTGCACTCGCAGTGCAGAGAAGAGGCGTAGGATCACTTCCCAAGATCTGCTGGCAAACCTCTGCCTATCGGGCCTGGAATGGTCTTGCTCGCCTTTGTGCATTGCTGGTTCATGTGCAGCCTGTAGCAGCAGGGTCCCTAACTCATTTTCTGCAAAGTTTTCAACCAATCACCCCCCTACTTACATATCATTTTCCTTATTTCTGACTTTAAGATATTAACAATGCCTACAGAGTAGTGAGAAAAAATAAGACCTGGCATATTCCATATGAGTGGTACCTTTTTGTCCAATGTCACACAATTAAAGGAGCCCAAAAATAAACATGCAATATTTTTCCCCTATTAAACAAAAAAATTGAAAAGGAAAGTAAGTTTAAAATCAATCAATAAGAGTAGTTAACTGGACATACACTAGAATTCTTTGCTACCAGAAGTGGACACTAAAGAGAGGGGAGTTTTATGGAGTTGTGAATGTACAAGCAAAACATATCCCAGATAGACTCCACCTTTAGAAGGCAATCACATATTTTATACATATAAAGTTATTTTGAAAGCTGATTTGCCAAGGTTTCCAGAACTGAAAAAGACAGTTCACTGTCAAATACATATCCTAAAGAAAAAAAAAAACACAAACCAGGAATGACATCATGAGGCTTACAAACCACTCTTTTCTTTTTCCCTAAAATACAAGCATTGTCTTTTCATTGAATACTGAATCAACTTTATTTATCAGAAGACAATTGCATCTGTAACATTAAACAACAGCCCATTGTCAATTTCACCAAAACGATGGCATAGGGATAAGACAATCAGGATGTCAAATGTTTTCCTCATTCTTGCAACAGCACAGAGTTGCTTTCTGTCACTAACAAGTTTGCTGCCATAATACCATCTGCACTACAGGCTAAGCTGTGCCTAAAACCCATTTAAATTCCTTCATGTATACAACTCATCTGAAAAAATACATAAATATAAAACATAAATCAGCATTAAATGGCAATAATTAATCGTGCATAAATGGTGCAAGAGAGACCAGAATCTCTACTCACCAGCGCAATCCAGCACAGCTGCACATACTGAAGACAAAACACTGTTAGTCAGATCTTTTGTTCTGTTTCAACAAAACACAGAAACAAAAGCAGCAAAACTACTACGACACCTTTTCTGTCTTTTTCAATTACAGGGTGCCATAATATCCCCTGGCACAATCAGATAGTTCTTGTGATGATAGTTGATAATTTGCCTGCAAGGGCAGGCAACCAAACTACAGCCAATATATATCACTTAACATTGCACTTCTACACTCTTTATTTCTGAATTCCTGAAGGTGAATCTCAAAACAGAATCATAAAGAAAGTACTTAAATATTTAATTGCAATGATTTCCATTGGAGATAGTGGCTAGAAGGTAGTAAGAAAAGGAAATCAAACTATATATTAAATACGATGTAATAAATCTGAGTTACACACCTGTATCCAAAATCCTTGAACTAGGATGAAAATCCTTAAGTCTAATGTGGTTATTTCTGAATATACTCTGAATTTCAGAACTCACTGAAACATCCTTGATCAAAAAATCAGGCAGGAACATAGCTGCTTGAGAATAAATTTCTTTCTACTTTCCTTCTTTCAATGAAGGAAATAGTAGAATTCATTACAGAAAAAAAGTTCACAAGCAACTTTGCAGCAGAAAGCCTGTGCCTGAATGGCAAATTGTAGTAAGGTGAGGCATGGGAAAGGAGGATGATCAGAACAGTTGCTGATAAAGGAATGTGCTGGCATTCAGAACAATGAGTTATTGCTTTTGATGTCAATTTCCTTGAATAAATGGGGAGATGCTATTTTGATACTGCAAGCAACTGCTGCTATTACTTTGAATAAAAAGGAAGAACTGCAAGTTTGTGGAATATTGTTTACTGCTAATCAACACATCTTAACCAAAGTTTTCACAATACTCAAAGCTACATTTAAGTATACAATAATCTCAATCGCAAAAAACAAGGAGAACAATTGAACTACGTAAGGCCTTAAAAGTACAGCGTGTATTGCTGGAATATTATCTTGTTCACAACTAGGCTACATATAATTAAGTTTATTTTTCATCGTTTTATTCAAGTAAAATGCATTCAAGGGAAAGGTAAGTTTATTTCATGATGAGTTAATAGAAAAATGTTAATATTCTCTTCTTGCCAATCCTCCTACTCCACCCAGGCCCAATTAGTAAAATTTCCATACAATACTCAAAAAACATTAAGTTTTTACACTAAACATCCAAAATTAAGCCTGATCAGACCACTGCTAAGTTGCAAACTCTTTATTACAATATTGGATAAACTTCAAGGTTCTTCTTAATGACACACTGTGGCTCTAGAAAATCAGTGTTTAAAACTACATGGTTCAAGAATTCTTCTAGGTTTTAAGTCTGGTTTCAAAGAGGTATTTTTTGGCCTCAGTAGCAATCATGTGAATGATACTTGCATTACAACAATGACAACTTGTGGAATTATTTTGGCAAGATTAAGACTCCTGAGAACATGAGCAGATATATTTTATTATCCTGAAAGCTAAGAGACAATATGAGTACAAAATAACTAAAGGAAAACTAAGCACAAAATAAATGAAAAATATGGGAAAATATATCTATTTTGCCCCCTCTTCCTGTAACAGGGCATAAGTAATTTCCAGTGACTGTTTATTCTCATTAGATACATTAGCATTTGCTCAAATTTCATGGCTATTACATTTTTACAGAACAGCTTAGAAGTCAGTTTCTTAATTACACCTGTGCAACAGAGTAAGTCACAGTACACTTTGAGATGTTTAAAAAATATTTATAAGCTTGATTTTGATATGCTAAAGCACTTGCCAACACTTTTACAGCATTTGGTTTTATATAATTAAATTTTCTTACAGTACTCCTTGTGATTTTTTTTCTTTACATGTAAGGAGGAAAAAACCTCACAAAAAGAAATATGAACTGCCAAGTCTGACTGAATGATGATGTAATTCCAGTTTATAACACTGACATTAAAACCTTCATTAATTATGTTGACAAATCATTACCTGTAGATTTAATGAAGGCAACCAAGATGATTTGAAAACACAACATTCAGGTTTTAAGTTACATATTTATCAAAGTGTGCAGTTCTGCAGTGAAATGAAAAAAAAAACCTGTAAATACACAATGGAAGTTACAAGTTCACCAGTTCCTGTGACACAAACTGTTTTAATCTTTCAAGGTACTGTCCATAGAGTTCCACATCATTATGGCCCGCTCCTTCTACCCACAGTGGTTCTACAGGTCTCTGGCAACGCTCAAATAATGCCAGGCCATGTGAAAAGTCAATTACTTCATCTTCAGTTCCATGGATTATTAAGACAGGAGATGTTATTTTAGAAATTTTGTCAATGCTGTAAAGAAAAAGATTATATCAGTGAAAACAATGGCATAGTTCTGAAACACATGACAGGAATTTTCTTCATTTAAGATCTACTTAGTTTTTCAGTCTTACAGAAGCATATTGCAAAGGACTTTGTTCACAGTTATCCAGACTAACAATTCACTGGATAGAGCTACTTGTTAAAACTAGGGATTTACATGTTACGTATAGGAAAATGAATTACTTTACAGATATCCACTAAAATAATTAGAGATGTGAAGTGCCTAGAAGGTTTACAAAGTTTTCTAAACTTCTTCAAATCAAAGAAGTTCTTTGATGTTATTCACTGATTTTTCTCCAATTCTTTTATTAAATCTTTGAAAAAAAATTCAGAGAATATGCCAGACTACTTGTTTCTCTAGTTGAAAATGCCTGTTATAGAGAAAATGCATTCTGAATTAATAAAAAAAAAATCCTACAACTTACTTCGGGAATGCATCAAAGCAGTATGTCTTCTTTGTATCAGGAAAAGCTACTCGCATTCCTGAGGTCAGTGGAGAATGAAGAATTACAGCAGCACTTTCATACCTAGCAGCAAGATCCACAGATGGTACTGTTCCTATACTCTGGCCATATATAATCACATTTTCAGGGCGAATTCCATACCTAGAAAATTAGAAATGTTTAAAAAGCGGCATATAAAGTGAAACAGACAAAACCCACAGAGCAAAGCAAAAAAAGCAGTTCTGAAGGTGAAAATTTTCAGAAGGGTATCAACTATGAAACAAGAGCTGGTAGAAGAACAAGTAAGACTGTTCTATGACATTCCTGACTAAAACACACAATTATTTATTTACTCTCTATTTGCAGTATTTTTTTTCTTTATGCCTGAAGGATATTGAAATAATGATTCAATTTTTTAAATATGGATTTGTGAATGCAGTGTGGCTTGTTAAAAGTCTTTACTATTAACTCCAGTGGACCTACAACAGAAAACTGATTAGAGCCTTAATAGCTCTTTGGTTATCATCACATGAAGCATAATTAAGTCCACAAAAATTTGGTCAGCTTTACTCTTCTGATACCTGATAAAACCTGCAAGCTGGTAACATTGTTTATAAATTTAGTGAAACTTAAAACATGCCCATACTGACAGTGATCAGTATAATGATACTGATCATTCCATGTAATAGCCAAGAAGCTTGCTCTTATCAACCTAATCCACAAGCAAGACATCCCAACAGGGAATACAGAATTGAAGTCACTGCCTTCGTCCTAGTAAGATGAAATTAACAGAGGCAAACAAAAGAAGCATCTAGTCAACACTCATACAAGTAATTTTAATATATTTTTCAGCATTAGTGTGAATACAAAAAGCAATTGCTACCCAAGTTACATGGGAAAAGCTTCTGAAGAGAATAGTAATGTGGCCAAGAACAGTGCCTGCAAAAGAAGTGAGCTGCTGATCCACTGCCCTGTACAAACCAGGTACTCTTAGGACAGGTCAGACTGCAGCAGTGTATCTAAACTTGGGAAAGGAAGTACCTTGAATAGGAAAGATAATACATTGCATTAATAACAAACCCACGAAAACCCCATACCCAAAAAAAAACCAAAACCAACAATAACCACCATCTCCAAAACCCCACAAAACACACCAAATAAACTCCTCCCCAACACCTTCAAAAAAAGTCCAAAGCCCCCAAACTAAACTAAAATATCCAAACCCAAATCATGGTTCTCATGAATTATTAAAAACTTGTTCAACTTCTTAAGAGCAGCCTAGCCTAATGTCAATGTGGAACAGCATGAGGTAGGTTTGACATTTGCCACTTTAACTCTAAAAGTAATGAAAAGGAAGTGTAGGAAAGTGCACCTCTTACCTTGTCTACAATAGAGGCATCCATATTTTCTGTCAATATTCTATAACAACAGCCATAGCCACAAAGAAGTCATCAAATTAGTATATTTTGCATATCTCCAGTAAAGCCAGGGGAGTAGAAGTACCAAAGAAATTCACAAATATCTTATAAACATGGGTAAATAACCACATGGGTAACCAAACACTAAAATCAGTAAAGTCTAAGAGACTAAAAATCAGGAACATTAGGAAAAAATGTGCTTAATGTGTACCAAGACATTCAAATTACCAACCAACAAAACAGCTCCCCCTAAATCCACAAGTACTTCTTAATAAGCCAGAAAAAATGCCCTCTAAGTTGCTTCCATAAATAATATACAGTTAATAAAAAAATACTTATCTAGGAAGATTTCAAGATAGTAATATTACCTACATGCTACGTACCTGTAACAGAACTCATCAGGCATGCCAATAACTTGGTAAATTTGGTAAACTGTTCACATCTAACATTGTCTATTTAATATTCATCTGTTTATTTAAATTGGGTTCTGGTAGAGTGAAATGTAAAAGGTTTTAAAGTATTAGCACAGAGGCAGACTCTGCCTGACAGAGGAATCTTGCTGCATCATGACTACTTAATCATTATCAGTGTTTCCTAGAAAGAGTTTTTAGTCATAATCAGATCATGATCAAATTAAGACTTCTAAAACTCTAAGTCTACATCATCAGCCTGGAACTACTAGGCTGGAACTACAGGCCCTTCATATCACAACAATTCTCAAAAAGAAATTTCAAGCATCAACAAGATTTTCTGAAAATTCCAACACACATAAATAAAATAAATTAAAGCTTTGAAATAAAAATCTAAGCTCTCTACTAGTTCTGCATCTCTTCTGAAACACCTGAGAACATAGCACTTATCCTTTTACAATTCATCTCACAAGTCACATCACATTTGTCCACTATGAAAGTACAGTACAGACTTCCCTCTTTCCAACATAATCTGAACAAAATTTGCATTAATACGTTGCATCATTAGTATGGTATGCAGTTTGCACAGCACATTATGATAAAACAGTTTTCAAATAATAAACCTCGCCAACTTGCATTTCCTTGGATGTTGAGTTTTACAAGATACAGGTCATTACACAGGAATTTAAAGCACAACTTAAAAACTGTATTTTAAAACATATATTCTCCTCTTTCTCATTATTCTTTCCCCTATTTTTTGATCAAATTCCTTCAGCCTGAAGATAGATAAATGATGGCCACAAAAAAAATAAGCCAAGAAAAGCATTTACAATATCTGGATTAAAATAATCCTTACTCCATCACAGTCAAAAAGATTGCCTCACAGTGCCCATCAGAAAAGACATGCTTTGCAATCTGTAAACTAAAGAAGTCAATAACCCAAAGTGATGGTTCAAAGTACACTTCTGAATATTCTGACTTAAATAGGATGAAAACCTAAATAATCAACCCCCGCCTCCCTAATAACAATATCCAAGCAGCTTGGAAAACAGATTACATCTGCTCATTCCAGTCTTACCTCTTCTCTTGAAAAAGTTTACTGGGCTGATCCTGGCTGGGTGCCAGGTACCCACTAAAGCAGCTCTCTCATTCCACTCCACAGCTGGACAGGGGAGAGAAAATTTAATGAAGGGCTCATGGGCTGAGATAAGGACTGGGAGAGATTGCTCATCAAATACCATCATGGGCAAAACCAGCTAGAAGTAGAGATATTAATTGAATTTATTACTAACAAAATCAGAACAGGATAATGAGAAGTAAAACAGACCTTAAAAACACCTTCCCTTCACCCTCTCTTCTTCCCAGTTCTACTGCCTACCCCAGCAGCACAGGGAGACAGGGAATGGGGGTTATGCTCAGTTCATCACATGTTGTTTCTCTCACTGCTCAGGGTGAGGAGTCCTTCCCCTGCTCACCGTGGCATCCCCCTCACAGGAGACAGTTCTCCATGAACTTCTCTGATGTGAGCGTCCCACAGGCAACAGTCCCCCTCAAACTGCTGCAGGGTGGGTCACTCTTCCATGGGGTGCAGTTCTTCAAGGACAGGCTGCTCCAGTGTGGGCTCCTCTCTCCACAGGTCTCCCATGGTGTCACAGCCTCCTTTCAGGCATCCCCATGCTGTGGTGTGGGGCTCCTCTGGTGCCTGGAGCACCGCCTGCCCCTTCTTCCCCACTGACCCTGCTGTCTGCAGTGCTGTTCCCATCACATGTTCTCCTTTCACTCTTTTCTGGCTGAAATTACAACTGCACAATGATATTTTTTTCCCTCTTCTTCTTAAATATGTTATCCCAGAGGCACTACCATAATTTCTAATTGGCTTAGCCTTGGCTAGCAGTACATCCATCTTTGGAGCTGACAGAGATTGGAGGAAGCCTCTGGCAGCTTCTCACAGAAGGCACCCCTGTAGCTCCCTGCTACCAAAGCTTGGCCATGCAAGCCCAATATAATAGGCTTCTCAAATATTTAGAAAAAAGGAAGAGTCCAACTGCCCCTCTGTTGCTGTCTCTCAAAAGTATCACTTTACAATCTAAAACATAAAAAATATTGAAAAGGTAACTGTTTTGAAGTTCCTAACTTATAAAATTTGTTTACTTCTTTTGACAGACTGATAGCCTGTTAAACTCCAAGAAGTTTTGTGTCAAATTATCAGATGACCATACCTGGTCTCCCAAAGGAGGAATGTAAGATCAAGAGAAAAAGTCGCAGTAACATTGTTCTCTTAATCAGTGCCTTATAAGTACAGGCCATTCTGAGGAAGGGGAACATGACATTTATAGAGCCATATGCTTCAAGTAGTTCCCCGGTTACAAGAGGTCAAAGACATACTGTAAAGACTTGCTATCTTTGAAAGCTCATTATGTTGATAATAGGACTAATGTAAACACTGTTGTCTATTCAAGTAATCTTAAATAACCTGTGGCAGGATAGACAGACCTTCAATGTGTGGCTGAAGGTAATGGAGGGTATTTTTAGATTTGGGGCTTTTTTTTTAAGCCATAATCACCAAAATGGACCTTGGAAGAAAACCTTAAAAGTAGCTGTGCACAGATCTGCTGATTTTGCAGAGGAAGCACTATTCCTCATGGACAAGGTATTCTGGGCAGAATCTGGTACAAAACTTGATAGGTATTTTCTGCAGTTTACAGGCTGACTGCAACATCTTTACTTTCGCAGAACAACTGAGATTTCAATTCCTTTCAACACCCAATTCATCCTTTATGTTCACACACTCAAAGGTTACCTGCCTGGAAAGCAGATGGAATCTAAAGAGCAGTTTTGACACAGAACCTGTGTTCATGTAAGCTTCCTGACATCCTCACAGTGTCTGAGTACTCATGATGAATTTCTGCCTCATAACCACAGTACAGGCACAGGTTGATGTCAGTACAAAGCTAAGCTATTGCTGAACAGAAAAGAACCACTTTCCTATTTGCAGCTTCAGCAATGCGTTCCCCCTCATTAGGCTTTAACAGTTCGTGCAAGGAACTAAATAAATCTTGTCTGGGAGTAGTGGAGCAATTGCTTTAGCGCTCCTTTGTGCTGCCTGTGTTCAGGGACAGGCAAGAAACAGCATGCCACTGCCAGGTGAGGAAGGAGCAAGCCAATAAGGTGTTGCAACTGTCCCAACTGTTCAAGTGCCTGGAACCAGGACCCAAGATAACATTAATGAAGCCAGTGTTCTTTTCTGTGGCCCTACATATGCTGACCAGATATAGATGGTCGCCTGTAAAAGAGGCAACCCTAAACACTCCTGGCCTGATCTTTTCAGCTTCTGGTAGGAAAAGAACTGCTAAGCAGCAACGAAATAGTCTTTTTTCCCCCTTGGTGATGAACTTCATGCAATTTAGCAGAAACTCTTTCACTATTTCCTTGATATTTCTGTCTCTGTAGCATGACCTTTTCTGCACTTTACTAAACACTTTTCTTACTGGTGGTCCACCTTTTCTCTGCCCCACCATTTTCTTTTTTTCTCTTCATGGAATCATGGTACAGTTTAGGTTGGAATGTAATACAGTCCAGGCCCCTGCCATAGGGAGGTAATATTTCACTGAATCAAGTTGCTCGAAGTGCTGTCTGACCCTTCCTTAAACACTTTAATTGGATGTACATCACATTGGATATTAACCTTATCTTATATTTTCACTGGATATGTATCACATTACCATGATGTGCAATAACCAAACTACAAAATGTATGTCTGGCTGTGACAGTTTTTTTGTTTCTTTGGGTTTTGTCCTTTGTTTTTGGTTTTTAACTTCAGTTACCTTGAAGAAACAAATACCAGCAGAAATTACCATGCTACACTGTCAGGCTCTTAACAAAATACCTGCCATTTTGATCTGGATATACATAAGGGAGACAAAGTAATTTGTATTTACTTCTGAACTATTGCTCTTAATCTATAAGACTTGATTGCTTTACAATAATGAAATAAAGTACTGATAAGATCAAGCTTAGAAACATACATAGTATCTCTTTCCATAGTATTTCCATAGTATCTCTTTAGGCTTACACTACATGCTCTAGAGAAGCTACAGTTTGTGAAGCTATTGCAACACACACATTTAGAAAACTAACACAGCACTTGGGGCACATGAAACAAGGGGGAACACACTGAGGGAATTTTCAATGCACATTCAGAATATTTTGTCACCATGGACATAACACATGAAATTACAGCTGCAATTTGCGGAACATGAAGGGCATGAAACTTATCCACACCTATAACTCTCAACATGCCAGGCCATGAATAAAATTCAGGAGCATACAGCTCTTCCTCAACTGATGTGCCCATACGCCTTCTTGTGCATACAATATTTTACACTGGGAGAAGAAAAAAGGAACTATGTTTTATGATAGGCAAACCCATTGTCCATACTGTAATCAACAAATTGCACCTTCTGTGCCTCTCTCTCAGTTTGGCCTTTTCTAAACTTTAAAATGCTACCAATAGACTTGTTCTATTGTCAAGATGTCTCTTCCATGAAAGTAATGATGAGTTACTTTTCCCTATCAATTTAAAGAAAACCTCAATTTCTCTCCAAATGTACAAAGTTATAGTACCTCAACTTCTAGCTGAACTCCCCCTCTTCTACTTCTGACTGAAAAAAAAAGAACATAGTTTGTGAATTGCCAAATGAACACTTTTGGCCACCATCTGAAGAGACACAGTATTATTCCTATACCTGGCCGTTCAATTTATGGACATTCTGTCCACTTTATCATCTGATGTTGAGATTTACCCTTCAATTTTTCAATTATTATGCAGCCCATGATAAGCAACAATGAAAGGGCTGTTTTGCTTCTTACATGTAAATCTGGTCATGAGGCAACTCTGGCACATCTTCAGAGGCTTCTAAATGAGCACCACTTGCCCTGCATTTGCCTGGGGCTGGTTAAACCTTTCCACCCTTGCTAGGGTGTCAAAGGCCTTTAGAGACCGGAACAGCAGAAAATAGGCGTATCCTAAAATGACTCCTGGCATTTCAACACTTGGTAGTTATGACAGCTGGAAAAAGAATGTCCTCACTTGCAGCTTTTATATAGTCCCATACACATGAATATGCAACAATGTACAACTTTTCCAAACCTGATGAAGGCAGTGAATCACACCACCTTCTTTCATGGCCATCATCCACATAGGCAGCTATGGCTTCCTATTAACATCCTCAAAGAAAGTAAAGAATGGGGACACAACTCAGCATCTACATCTGCTGTTTACCTGTTCTGATAGGCTGCCAAATTAGTTTTCTATATTCACTTTCATGAATATTAATATTCACAGCAAAATATCATCCTCACCCTCAGTATGACTTCCAGATGATTTCACCCCAGGTGTCCAGTCCCCACTGGACAGCTGTACTGATTTACAGGTGAGTAAATCTTGTGAGTACATGTTGTCTTTCCAAGATACAAAACTTAAGATGCTAGCAAGTCTTTACCACAAGCAGTTTTGTTGACTGTAGAATTAAGTCCGCATCAGCATTTCAATTACCCCAGAAACATCTTTTAGTGCTGGGTTCTGTGATTTCATTTTTCAGAACAGGGAATGCAGGGAGCTATGGCTGTGATCAATCTCCAAAGGTAACTTCTCCATTCTTTTCTTCATCACATCACAAACTGAGAGGCAGAGTTTAAAACTCTTGAGTTCCTTTCTTATCTCATCAACAAAAATTTCCAAGGAGTTACAGCTATACTCACATTTTTCCTGCAAACAATCCATTGAATTACTTTGTTTCTGCAGAATCAGTTATAAATGATAAAGATGTTGCCAGTGTGAAACTGACAGAATGGGCTATGCTATGAAAGTGAATCAAGGCTGCAGCAAATGCTCAAAGGCTCTGTTTAGGTCCAGATATTAATTGAGTATTTTAACACAGCTGAGCACTGTCTCAGGGCTCAAGAGAATACCATAGCTGGATAACCAAACTGTGAGTCAGTATATCCAGAGTCAAGTGCTGAAGAACGTCCCCCCCTGATACATCCAGCATTCAGATACAAGGATGAGACCAGGTCAGCCAATTGGAAAGCTGTTCTAAATACTACAGGTGTAACGGGTAACACAAACCTCTTCTTCCGCAGCAGACCAAATTCAGTTCACATGTGTGAAATTCACAAGCTGGACAGACCAATGTAAACTTTATACACTCTACAGAACTACCTAATTTTGACAGGAGGTGAAATAATAATAATAAAAAGGGCAGACAAGAAAAAAGGGACTAAGGTGAGGTCATTCTTGACCATAAGAATAACTCATAAGATATATTTAGAGGTCTTCCCAACAAGATTTGCTCATGAAAGAGCACACGTATATGGGACATTACAATCATAGAATAGTTTGGGTTGGAATGGATGTTTAACAACCCTGTAATTCTACCTTCCCTGCCAAGGGCAGGGATACTTTCCACTAGACCAGTCTGCTGAAAGTTCCATTCAACCTGGCCTTGAACACTTCCAGGGATGGGGAATTTGCCCACAATTTCTCTGGACAACCGGTTCTTCTCTTGGCAACTTCTCTGGGCAACCTGTTCCAGTGCTTTATCACCATCACAGAAAATAATTTTTTTCTTATATCTAATCTCAATCTACCCTCTTGCAGTTTAAATCCATTAGTCTCTGTCCTATCAATTATGAACAATCTTATTTGTTTAGAGAAAATACACTTCATTGCTTAAGTATCGTGGTAAGAATTCAAATTGCAATCACATTTCCTTGTAGGTTTTATATTCAGATATTCACTATGAGAAATAAGAAACAATAATTACAAATTAGTTCATAAAACAGAGCTCGTAAACTGACATAAAGTATTATGCTTCACCATCTAGTTCTCTTCCATCTTCTGTTACATTTCAATAGTTCAGACTGTCTTCCAAATTGTTCACAAACCACATCATGTTTTTGGTAAATGTTACTGAGTATTTCACTGAGTGGCTAATGTCCAGATCACCTACCAGCTACAAACCATAGTCAACAGTGCACCTGTTGCAGCTCTTGGTTTATGGAACAGTCATATCTCATCTTTCCACTGTAATAAAAATAAACACCAAAAGCTAATCTAACAACCTAGTATGCATGTTTTTGAATAGATGAAGCTGAAAACCTGTCCCCTGTGGTTGAGTGAGGTTTATGATAATAAGCTTTTCTCCTATTTAATACATGGATAACATATGCTTCTTTGAAAAGAAGTATCATACTGTTGTTGTAATGTAAAAGGAGTGTAATGTAAAAAGACTAAATGTGTATTTCAAACACTGAAAAGGGGTAATCTGCTCATTAATATTACACTGACGAAGCTCTAAACTCACTGTGACAATTACTAGGATCCAGGATTTAAAGTCCACATGCCCTTACACTAAGTCACATCCCTAATACTATAATTATTAAACAGGATGCTCAAGTTGCAATGACTGAGCCATAACAACACACTTCAGGTTTTTATACCTGTTTGGTTTAAAATACACACTGAGCTGGGATTTTTTGGCAAGCATTTATTCTTGTGACTGAATACTATTTAAAAAAAATAGTTTTTATAGTCTAGGTATTTGTAATATGAGAAGACTATTGAGCTAAATGGAAAAAAATATGGTGAAAATTGCTCTCAAATTAGAGAAGCTGCACTTATTTGGTGCAGGATTCTCTAGGGTTCTTACCTGTATCAGTGAAAGCATTCAGAGTCTTTCATCTTGCTATTTTATGTCCCACAAAACCAGAGGCTTAGAACACAGAAACTGCTGAAATAACATCTTTCCATTTGCATTTTTTCTTGTCCATTTTTATTCTGCTTGAGTTAACACCACTGCTCCAAATTCCTCTTGTTTTGTTCCCCCCATAAGGTATTTACACAGATCCATTACAATCTCTCCCACACATTATATTTTGTGAAGATAGCTTTCTATATAAAGCAAAAAGATGTTTTCTCTCTGGAAATGCTGTAGCTGCTAGTCAGAATTCTGAAACAAAGGTGATCTCAACACCATACAGAAATAAGAGTCTCACCAAGTTCTCTTGTACCAGCTTTTACTCTGCCCCTCCCTACAAAAAAAGTAGGTGATGGAAATTATCTGAGGAAACAACCTGCATTATCTCACATCCACATCACAACAGTGGGTTAGTTACTGGGGTATCAATTATTAAGGATTTTTCCCAACTTCTTAATTTTTGCAGCTGAGAAGATTCCAAACTATGACAATAAGGAAGATGCTCTATTTGTCCAAGACTTAAACCACAGCTTATTAAATTTAATTACATTTCAATTTTTCCAGTATGTAAGTAATATACAGACTGATCCTGCTTCATACTGACAATGCCTTCAGCATCAGGTACCACCAGTCAGCTTGGATATGAATCCACTAACGCTAAATCACAGCATTGCTGTTTCAACTACTGATGCATGTTAAATAAAACCATATGATAAGAATGCTGTAAAAGAAAAATGGCAACTAATGTCTTACCTTGTTCTAAGAGCCACCCAAGCAGCATCAATGTCAGCATAGAGATTCTTCTCTGTAGGCTTCCCAGAACTTGCACCATATCCAGAATAATCATAGGAGAATATGTTGCAATTAATCCGCGAACCCAGTCCTATATAAAAGCTGCTCATCTGACCCAGGTCAACAGCATTTCCATGTGAGAAGAGCAAAGTGTACTTGGCGTTAGGTGAGCAACGCACGAACATACAGGCAATCCTGTTGCCTTTACATGTTCTAGTCATGAAGCACTCAATGGCAT
This sequence comes from Vidua macroura, assembly GCF_024509145.1. Taxonomy (NCBI): domain Eukaryota; kingdom Metazoa; phylum Chordata; class Aves; order Passeriformes; family Viduidae; genus Vidua; species Vidua macroura. Next base: position 59,339,569 of record NC_071611.1, read on the forward strand.
CTTTTTCTCTAGAAGAATATTGCCAGTCTGCTCGCTCTGAGAGATGCAAGGTCCAGCGACTACCACTCTCATCACACATAAGTGTGTATGTGGGATCAGGAGGTAAGAATGCCAGCTTAGACGCAATTTTCCCTGGGCATGGTGGACAACAGAAGAGGCAACACAGTTCACTAAAGGAAAGATTATTCATCTTCTAGTCTGAAATGGGAAGAGAGAATAGTATCAGTTTCTAGGTACAATCTGACATCAAAAAAACCCAACTTACAAAAAAAAAAGTGAACATAACATGTCTAGAAAATAATGCATAACTTCTGAACATTTAACAAAACAAAGACTTAAATACATATATGTACATTTCCATATAATATTTATTTTTTATTATTAGTTACTTCACAATGAGTATATTATTAAAGGAGTGATAACTCTAAAGCCCTGCCAGCTATCAAAAGTAAAATACGATTACTCAGGGAAAGAACAAGCATGAGTTTTGGAGTTTCTTTGGAGGAAATGAAGTTCCTCATCTTAAAACATTAAGAAAAGTGTTCTTCCCATTGACAAATACATACATGATAAAGAACAGTTAAAACATGTTGCAGAGTTGTAGCATACTAAGGTTATGCAGATTTCTGCAGCTAAAAATCACTACAGCATCTCCTAAATACAAAGAATGTATATTGCAATCACAAGGTATGGGCTCCTGGAAGCACTATCAGAAGTATGAAGGGTGCATGAAGGTCAAAACTTAGAAGACAAAACAAGATGATACTTCTGGACTAGCAAACACCCTAGAGCTTTGGTACATGAAAATGTAGCTATAAACTTATCTTCGCTCCTCATACTTGCTGACACAAATGTTTTGAAAACCTTCAAAGAAGCTCTTAGCTGTACTGCACATAGGAGTTTGGATTGTATAAATGACACAATTGGGTTTTTTTTTTTCATGCTTCAAGAAACGCATCCCAAATTAAATGCTCTATCACAGGTATTTGTTAAAGCAATATAATCTATAGTACCAATTCAAAGCGTTGGTTTTAACAGTGAAGGGGGGGGGGAATAAACACACCTACCTAAAGCAAGATAGGTAAAGATACAGTTGCCCTTAAAACAGACATTGTGTTCTCTTAATTTAGAGCAGTGAGAAGGGAGTGAGGGAAAATCCTTTGTGGCAATACTTTTTCTCAGAGATAAAAAGAGCAAGGAAATTTGACAAGTACCACACTGGAAACCAGCACACCAAAGATAAGCATTTACTCTACTTTCCTTGTGTTAAGGCATCTGACATTTCATCTTAAACAACTTTTTCATACCAAATCTATCTACAGGTCTCAAATTCATCTCCTGATGATTCCCTGTGAACACAAACACATTTTCACATACTGACTTTGACTCAGGCTACAAAACAAGCAGATTTCAGTTGTCTACGGTACCATGCTGTTCCAGAACGCTTTGGGTCATCCAATAATAAAATCTTACTGCTAACTATGACACCTAACAATATTTAGCTATTTCAAATTTTGTCCTTAAATTTGTATAGAAGCATAGTTTTCATGTGTAAATTTCTTTTTAAAGAAGCTTCAAGGACAGTGCTGCAAAAACACTTTAACATGTGTCACAGAACAACTATCTGAATTTTTGGATGTGTGAATGGTCTCTTCCTGATGATACAGTATGAAAGCATACTGCAAACAATGTTACATGGAGCATACTTTTAGAGCAGCAAAAACAGGCAAAGTGAAACAGTCTGACAACACATGAGCATTTGTGGACTACCACAAAAAAGGAGGCTGCCACAGCTAAGGGTTTTCACCCCAGTTTTCTTCAAAACATAGGGAAACCACAGAGGCTTAGACGTGGGAGATCAACACTTCCAATTTCAAGGATATGGTGGGAAGTACTGATCAGCTCCCATAAAAAGGTAGATAGGCTCTTAAAGAAGATCCTGGATAAACAACCATATTCCTGCCTGCCAAAGTAACAATAATACTATGTTTCAGCACAATTAGTCACTCAAATTTGGAATAACTCATCCCCATCAGATGAGATTATGTGAACATCAAGTTTCAGTTATACCCACAAGTCAGGATAAGTGGAAGGAGTCTATGGAGGAAGTCTAACTATTAGCAAAAGGTTTAGATTGTCTTATGCAAAGTAAAAATTCTATTGTTTTGGGGGTGGTGATGGTGTTGTGCATTTGTTCCTTCTTCACTTCTCTTGTAATTATGAGCACCAAAGAAGCAATTTCTTTCAGCTGTACTTAATGAGTTCATCTTCACGGTCCAGAGAAATGCTTGTGACGCCTCAACATGTTTTTTTTTCCCAAGCACTTATGACACAATACTCAAAATCACTTCTATTTCTATCAGAAACTATTAAATGGATCTGTTCCAAGTGAGTTTTCCCACCTTTACAGAAATGCTGAAGGTGAAGTTAGATATTATACTTTATTCTAAGGGGGTGATTATTATTTTTGTGAAAAACTTAAAAGAATTTGTACCTCCAAAAGTGAGATATAAACACTTTGTTTTGCCCAGGAACAGTGGATTGCACTCTATACCAGCATACAATGAGAACTACAGAATTTCTTATTTCTTCCAAATCCACTTGTCAGAAAGAACAGGAGTTTACATTATTTATAAGTATAAACAGCCCAGCAACACTACAAATATGATCTCACTCAGAAAATATTTGCTATTTGCTGAAGCAATTTCAGAAGACTGGAAACTGGCCTGCAGGATTCACATGCAGGGCAGTACTGCAGGAAACCACAGTGAATTAGCAGATGTGGTGGTACTGTCCTGCAAGATAGCTTAAATGTGCTAAAAATAGGCTGTCACCAGATAAGGCAAAAGATATGCTGAAGACAGCAGATGAAGTATTATTCCTCCCCTGTGCTAGACTAATGCAGGCTTTATGTATTGATCTTTTAATCCAATGGAAAATACGCCTACTGAAACAAAAGATTCTGATTCCAGAGCCAATCTCCAGCTAAAACATGGCTAATAAAAACTCTCTTCTTTAAAACAAACACATGCTACTTTCTTCACTCAGAAGACCCAAGACAATCAGCAGGTCACTAACTGAACAAATTTGACACAAAACACCTACTGAATTTCCATAGGAGAATAGCTCCAACTAAATGCAAACAATGTTTCTATTATACTGGAACTGGTTTGTCATTCACTGTGATGGATTGTATTCACATGAGAGTGTGAATAAGCTGGATGTCTGCTTTATCTGGATTCTTAAGGAAGCTGAGGCAAAAACAACTCTGACTAGATTACTCCAAGCATATGGTTCCACAAGTACAGATGAGTAACTTCAATGGGACTCATTTGACTAAGATATGTTGTGAATACCTGAGTTATAGTCTAACACCTTCTGAGCACGTATGATGTAAATCTCTGTGCTCATTTCAGCATCATCAGATTCTGAGATCAATACATTCCAACAACATAACTATCTCACCTTCTACTTGACATTTCAGTAGTGATGAAAATGCCAGTGCTGTTCTGCAAACACAATTCCTACAGCTATAATATACAGTAAAATATACTACCAAAAAAAAAAAAGAATACAATAAAGAAATATACATCCCCTTTAAAATTATACTGCATTTTTCATAATAATTAAGTATGAAAATTCAGTGGAAGAAACTGCAGAAAACTCTTCCATTGCAGCAATAGAGGCTAAGAAATAAAACACATCCAAGCTGTACTACTTACCCCTTCTGGGATAGCTTTTAAAAGGAAAGCCAGAGCATTTTACCAATTTTATCTCTTTAACTCTCTTGTTAATAAACACCTAATATATAAAATTACAAATATAAAACTGCCCACAGGCAGTGATTTCAATTCATTCTGTGGTAATTAGCCTTCTCATAAAGGCTGACAGAAGGGGGAAAATATCTATTTAATTTTAAAGAACACCTGAAGTACTTATCTTGTGCTTCCTAGGATAACACAAATGTATTTTTTTCATATAAGTAATTATTCCTGTCCCCCTATCTCTGTACATAATAACAATACAGTGGAACCTATTATTCACATCTTTGAATACTTCACTATGTATTATTCTCAAAACCAGCCCAACCTTGCAAACACTTATCTAGAAATCTTATATTTGCATTAAACATAAATTATTCCAATTGTTTATTTAAATTAAATTGCCTATGTCATGGAAACTATTCACAAGAACAAAGTCAAACTCATACATATAGCTGCTGGTTTGGAACTTTAAGTGTTGTTCAAACCATAACGGGCAAGATATTAAAATTGGTGGGTTTTTTTGGTTTTTTTGGGGTTTTTTTTGGTTGTTGTTTTTGTGTTTTTTTTTTTTTTTTTTTTTTTTTTTTTTTGCTATTTGTGTGTATTTTGGCTGTGCGTTGTTGTTTGATTAGGGTTTTCTTTCATCTTTACTGTTCATTATCTACTGCTGAAAGAAGAAATTCTAAAGCATTTTTCCTCACACTTTTATTGAACACAATACAATGAGAACTTGAGTGAAAGCCACTAGTGAAGTACCAATATTTATTTCAACACCTGTGTAATATTAAAAATGGAACAGAACTATATGAACATCCTTTAACTAGTCCAACAGTTAAAGCAACAAAATGTTCAGAGAAAAAGAAATCATTAGTGTCTGATTAAGTACTGCATAAAAGGATTAAGAGAATATTAAGAAAGAATACACAGTCCAGAAAACAGCACAAAGGAAGTATATCTGATAATGAAAAAGCTATATTAAGAAATACTGTGAAGTAAGTATTTAAGGTAATTTTCAAGGGACAAAGTAAGCTACATGAAAACAGAGAAGCCTGATGGAACCAAAACTTTACTTTGGTTAATTTGATTCTAAAAAAACAAAAAAACACCCTTTCTAGTCTTACAAACTCTAGCTATTTTAACTCATATATAGAGACATTATTTATCCTCTGCTGGTTACTTTGTATATATCAAAACCTAACGGCATAGTCGAAATAAGAAAGGGAATACAGGAAACATGAACTAAAAAATCCAGACATTCTTTATCACCCGAAGAACAAACTAAACCTCTAAAGGTTCCAGATAGACAACTGTGGGATTAAGCCGATTACATAATGCCTTGCATGCTCCAAGCAAGACTCTGCCCCCGGAGCTGCCTGCTAAAGCCATCCGCCGGCTGCCCGGCGCTGAAGCCCCGCTGTGTCCCAGCCGCCCCAGCCCGGTGTCCCAGCGCAGGCAGGCCGGCCGGCCACCAACACGGAGCTCCGCCCTTAACACCGCTCTGCGCTCAGGTGATTCTACTCCGATTTCCGCAGCCATGAACTTTCCTAGTTAATTACTGACCAAATACTTTAAATTTTTATATTAATAATACCTGAAAGCAATGTTAAGGCCAGCGTCACTCCCACCCTCAATAGCAGAAGCTGAAGGAATGAATTTAACCAGGCTGGCGGGAACTAAATTAATTCCTCAGGTGTCCGCATCTGAAAAGGGTTCTGCCAAAGTCCTCAGCAGTGACTCAGAGGCACTGTTTGGAGCCGCGAAAAGCCAGACTTTAAGAAGCGTGTCACAAATCAGTGCGCCCGTTTCCAACAAAGGAGTCCAGGGCAAGACCACGGAGACGGGAGCACCGGGACAGATCGCCCACAGCACCTGAGCACCCCGAGGCAGGCGACACCTCCAGAGACCCCCGAGCCCCGCGACACAGGGACGCGGACAGGAGGGTGGCGGGGCAGCTCTCCGCCCAGTTCGTGCCGCAGACCGAAGCCGCGCCGCCCGCCACTCTGAGGAAACACCGGTGGCTGCCGCGGGCCTTTCCGCTCGCCCCAGGGGCCGCCGCACGCCTGCGCCAGGCGGCGCGGACGGGCCGCGGGTCCGAGCAGGGGAAAAGACACGGACGGACCCGCGAGGAGGAAACAACTCGCCCGCAAGCGGCGGCGGCGGGTCACCCGCACACCGTCCATCCCGCCACGCCGGGGGAGGACGGCCCCTACCTGCACCTGGCGCTCCGCTCGGCGGCCCCGCGCTCTCCCGACTGCCGAGTCGGCGGCGTGTGGGGACGCCGGCTGTGCTGAGTAACGGCGCGACGGGAGGTGGCCGTCAGCGCGCCGGCCCCAGCCGGAGAACGCGCGGCCCTGGCAGCGCTGAGCCCACCCCGCGCAGCCTCCGGAGCGGCGCTGGCCTCGCCTCGCCCGCAGATTGCACCGGCGCGGCGGCCGCAGCACCAATGGGGGCGCAGCCGCGACGGCACCGCCCAGCGCGGGCGGGCCCGCGGAGCGGTTCCGGCGTACGCGGCGCCGGCCCGGGATGAGCTCGGAGCGGGGGAACGTGTCGCGCACGCGGCCTCAGCGCCACCAGAACGCGCGCGCCTTCAAGAACGACAAGTACGACACCAGTGCCCGGCGCAAGGTAGGCGGGGGCGAGCCCGGGCCGGCCCGGGGGACGCGGGGCTGTCCCGGCGTCAGAAGCCACCCCTCTGCAGGCGATGGAGCACTTGGGGCTGGAGCGGTGGGAAGGGTTTCTTGCCGAAAGCGTGGACATGTCCCCTTACGGTCTCTGAAGCCATACCCTGTCCCTGTGAGGTCTGGTACCAGGTCCTGATAGGCTTCGGGATCGCGAACGAAGTGAGGCGGCAGTGGATGCCGAGGGACCGTTTTAGGGATGGAGATACCTCAGGCCCGGATCCGCCCACACCAGGCACAGTGCTGCTAATAGAGAATCGTAACGAGATGTTTCACACAGTTGTCACTGTAAGCAAATGTGTAGTGTGAGACTTGAATCATACTTATGACTTGAAAGGACCTAGTTAAGCCAAAGAATTATAAAAGGAAGACTTAAAGGGCTTACATTTGTGCAGTGAGTGCAGCAATTAAATGTTCAGTGGTGCATTATCCATATGAGTTCTTGAAAGGTGTTTGGCCTTCTTAAGGTTTGTGAGTATGTGGTCATAACTCAGAAATCTTGGTGTTTTGAGAGCTTTGTTTGAACAACTTTGCCCCATTACACATAAGTACCTAGCTTCAATCGGCATACTTTTGAGATAACTTTCATGTGTATTTCAATTTATTTTTTACAAAAGGCAGCTCTTCTGGTAAGTTAGATAGAAAGGTGTGTTCGGCTAGTCTATCAGCACTTTTGCTACAAAAGTTATCATCTTCCCTCTGTTGTTCAAGAAGACTGTTTTGTCTTTTTTTGGTTCTAAGCAGGGAAGGGGAAATGGTCTACAATATATTCTTGAAATAAGCTCTGTGCTTTTAGTTTTGGTAACATAATATGTGGAAGGGGCTGAAGAACACGTGGTGTGTCTGAGCAGTAACACCACCAAAGTGGGATGTTTCATCTTGCATGCTAAACCAAGAAGGTGACTAAGACAAAACAGAGGATGAATAATCTAGGAGAGATTATCTGGTGCTATTGCTGTCATATCAATATCCCTTTTTACTGAACCTGCCTGGGTTGTCAAAAAGAGCTGGGAGGAGGGGAACAAAGTAGTCAATTAAAGCCTTGATGCCAAAGAGGGATGTTTGGGTTTTTTGTGAGTTTGTTTTGGTTGTTTTTTTTTTTTTTAGGACTGGTTCTGCAAGTTGAACAGGCTGCTTTCCTGGGATTCTAAGCAGTGACAGTATTATTTGTTGTGTGAGTCACTGCATGACCTCTGATAGAAGAGTATTTTCTATCTGGGTACAAACATTCACACAAAAAATGTCATAGAGACCAGGTCTATCAAAAAAGTTTTCAAAGAGAAACTGAATTCTGGTATATCAGTTTTGTAACTGAAATAATCACTTTAATATCCACATGACTGTTTTTTCTGTTTTTCTTCCCTTTGAAATAATTTATATCCTATAGAACTGGCTACACAATATCATGCACTCAAGAAAATATATTTTTTTTAATGTGGCCAAGGTTTGCTGTGGACATCAACTTGTCTCTTTTCTTTCCATTTCAAGCAAATTATTTCTTTCCTCTCTGTGCCTGCTGGTTTATGGAGAGAGCTGAGTGTGTGGAAGTAGCATCCTGAAGAACGTGCCTCCTATTCTGGGGTTAGATAATGTTTGGTAAGGGGAAAGGATGCATCTCTTTTTCTTAGGGCATCCTGTCATGTACAAATTCAAGTCCTAAGGTACTGCTGTGTTTTAGGAATTATATTCCCCAGTTTAGTGTTCCAACTGAAACACTCTAAACCATGCACCACTCACTCACTTCTCCCTCTACCTCTCTCCCTGCATAGCCCTGGAGAAGAGAACTGGAGGCACAAAAGGCAAAGATCACATGTTCAGATAAGAACAATTTACGGGAAACGGGAAATGAAATAAGGACACAGTCAGAACAATAGTGTAGAAGAGATGGTTCACACACAAGTGTTCACTATGTGGGACCCCTGGCAGTACCAGACCACACCATGCTATGTGACCTGGAAGGGACCCTCCCCCCATTCCTGCAAAATGATGTGATGTGGTGTAGAATAACCTTAGTGTCCTAGCCTGGAAAAATTAACCCAGGCATAGCCAGAACCAGGACAGGGGCACACAGGAGTCATTATAATGATGCTAGCCCCATTTTGCTGTTTTAAAGAAGTTAGACTAGCAAAGATTAAGTGGCGATTAATGTCATTGTTTAGATATGGACTATGCTGAATGATGACACTTTTGCATCTTTGTCTTTTGCAGTCCTGGATGATCAGATATATCATGGATGTTCAAGGTATGATGAGGAAAAGGAAGAAATCATAGAAATTCTATCATAGGGACTGATAAAGGAATGGGGCATACTCCTTTCTACCTCTCATTAGCTCAGTAGATCAAAAGAATGCTTAAAGCTCCTCAAAGAGAATGGATATCCTGTAAATTACTGTTAAACATATGGGGGGGTTTTGTATTTGGCCTGTCTACTGTTGTACACTGTCCAATGCAGTGCTATCTTCAAAGACTGCAAAATGCTTATCAGCTTAAAATTTGGATCCTACTGCAATTGTGCACTGCATTAACAATGTTGAATATTTACTACAATAGCTTCAGGTTGTACAGTGGGTGGAGTTGAGGTAGTTAATTGTGGTGTTATTGCTATTTCTCTTAGCAATACTGAAGCAGTATCTGCAGAGGAAATTGATCTAATAATATTTTGACTTTTCTCTGCTGGTTATTATTATCCAGTTGGTTTTTGGTTTTACATTATCCAGTTGGTTTTTGGTTTTTTTAAATGTTTTGTGCTCTTTGTCTGACAATGACTGTGTCATCCATTTTCTAATCTTAGAGGCTGCAGACATGATTACTTGAGAACATGCTAGAAGATCTATCTGTCTTTGCTCTAATGATGAGTCTTTACTACAGCATTGCTCTTGAGGCTTGTTGAGGTGCAACATCTTTGCAACAAAGTACACTGTCTCTCTACTGTATTTGTGAAACAACTACAACAGTGCTGGAAAAGTTTGCATCTTAGGATAACCTGAAGAAGGAATAGCCAGGACAGGGTATGACACTGTCTTGTTAGTTATTGAATCTTGGAATTTGTTTATTGGTGTTTGCATTACATGGTATATTCCAGAATAGCTCTTCGCAGCACCGAGCTGAGGAATATACATTATGTTATATGAATATATGTTTTATGTAAAGTATATTACATAAGTCATCATGGAAACTGCAGTAGTTCTAGAAATGAAACCAAATATCATTTAGAATTCCATTGTAGTAGGATGGTAAACCACAAAGTGATTCATATTTACATTCAAATGACTGATTGGTTTCTCCATTTCTTTCCTTTCATTAAGATGATAATCCACATTTCCCTAAATTTCAGGGGTTATTACCTCTGAACCTCAGCTTTACCACAGTGTTAATGTCAGTTACTTTTTCAGCCAGGTGCATGGATAAGTCACTTGTTTTAGTGGAAACACTGCTTTAGACTGTGGGAAAGCACTAGGAAGAGAACAGCTGAATGTAGAGCTTAAATGCTGAGTCAGTAATCATATTTTGAAACACAGAAGGGAGATAGAGATAAACCAATGGCCAACTGGAATTGTTAGATAACCATATTGCAGTCTTTTTCGATAACTTTCTTGCTGCAACATAGAGTAGTTTGGTAGACTGAAGTCTACTCTCTAGCCACTCCTGTTACTCTGGGTTCAGAAGTACATTCTGTCTTGGGTTGTAGCCTTTCATGTAGGGAGAATAGGAGCAAATATAACAACTGCTCTGGACTCTAACCCAACTCTGGAGGTGGGGCAGAGAGTGAGAGAAAGAATGTGTGGGTAGGTGCAGGAGGTGTGTCTGGTGTGTGTGTTTATGTGTTTTTGTGTATTTTCCATTCTTTCTGGGGGAGATGGTGAGAATCCTTCCAGTGCTCTCTTAAATGCTATATGCATATGTTGCTTAAATTTTGAAATAGACTTGATGAGAAAATATCTGTAGAAAAAGGAATTTCAGGTAATGCTGGTACAATATGTGAGCAAGTGAAGCTCTGTGGGGGACAGTTTCAGCCTGTGTAATGTGTATTGGAACCCTAAAGTCTGGTATCTCAGTTTCACCTTTGTTAGTCTGCATGACCTGCTTTAACTGCTTAGTAGTCATGCGCTGGACGTCCTGTGGAGTTTTGTTTTTTTTGGGGAGTTCAGTTGTTCAGAAATCCTGCATTCATCCTTGTGCTGCATTTGGCCTTGCTAACTGAAGCAATGCTGCCTGTGTTTCTGACAAGGAAGTTTATGGGTGGCATTAACATTTACACTCAGTTACAGCAGAATATACCACTGATATGTGCTCAGTAGAAGGAATCTGCTTTCAGTAGAGGAAATCAAAATACCCATAGGTTCACACATAATTAGAAGCTTACAAACAGATGGTGAAGCTTCTTTGAAGCCCTGTCATTACATCCTACCTGTGAGCACTTTAATGCTAGTTTTAGCTAGGGATTATTTTGTGTGCCAAGTTAGTAGGTGTAGGTGCATTTGTTTACTTTAATACATTCTGAACTGCTTTTGGCAAGTTGTTAGGTGATTTAATCTTAGGTTATATGAGCAGAGGATGTTGATTCGTTAATGTACAACTGAATGTGCTTATAGTGTGCACATGAAATATTTCATGGCATCCTACCTTAAGGCTGCTTAGGTATGTCTGTATTGCATAACTGTAATTTCCCTGGAGAATGTATAGACATACTGTAAGCACTGAAGGAGTTGCACCTGTCCTTGGAGCAAAGTATGCTAAAGAAAAGAGAGAGCTATTGACTAAAACAGGGAAATGAGCATAAAGAAAACCCCAGAAAAACTGCTGCAACAGAAACATAATCTAACGTGTTGGAGTAGTTTTCACAACAAGAAATTAATTTCAAGCACTACCTCCTATTTGTGTGTGAGGCCCTGACTACCTGCATAAAAGCTGGGTAGAAAAGTTGGAAAAGAATAATGAAGTTTACAGGGCTTTATGTGGGCTGTTGGGTTTATTAATACCCTCAAGGAAAAGCAAGCTATTAAATGAGAAAAAGGAAGAGAATATGAGTTTGTGAAAGCATAAACAATATACAAAATAGATAAAAATGTAAATATTAATAGGAAAAGTAAACACCAGAGGAGTTTATTTGATTTTACTAATGACTTCCCCATTCTGACTGGGAACTGAGAAACAAAAAAATTTGTCTTCAGGTTTATTATGAGAACTTCTCTCACATGCTTTTTTAGCATTTTCAAAAATCTGAAAAAACCAGACTACTCAAATCTTTCATTAGGGACAGCTTTCTTTACTTCTTCAAGTTTGCATTGCTTTTGAAAGTGGTGTGTTATGGGTTATTTTGGTCAGAGGAGATGCTGAATTAAGTGTAAAAACCCACAGTAAATTAACAACTTATTTTAGTAATAGTAGCATTTAAATATCATGCCTTTTTCTTCTGAGCAAAATAAATCTAAAAGACAAACACAAGTTAAACTCTCTAATCACTTTCTTTACATCAATCTATCATTCTCTATTGACTTTCTAAAACAACTGCCTGGTAGGATTGTAAAGTCTTGGTGGCTCTTGTATTCAGATATGCTGAGCCAATGATTAATTACAACGCTCCATACTTGTGGCATCAAAATTGAGTAAAAAATACAGGAGGTTGCTGAAGAGGGGGAAGATGCTCTATGTGTACCCCTTAGAAGGAGGAAGTTAGAACTTAAAGCTGTTGTCTTTCTTCCAGTTTGTGACCTTCTGAGCAGATGAAATATGATTCCTTGATGAGTAGCTGTTTGAGATTTGTGGTTCCTCTCTAGCCCTCTTGTAGCCCCCCTTCTGGTAGTGGGAGGTGCTCTAAGGTTTTTCCCAGAGCCTTCTCCAGGCTGAACAGCTCCAACTCTCAGCCTGCCTTCATAGGAGAGGTGCTCTAGTCCTGTGGTCTACTTAGTGGCCCTCCTCTGAACTTGTTCTGACAAGTCTGTGTTGGGGGAGATCTGAATGCTTATGTGGTGTCTCACAAGAGCAATGTAAAGGGGCAGAATCCCCTCCCTTGCACTGTTGGCCAGATTTATGGGCTGCAAGTGCATGTTGAGCTTCTCATCCACCAACACCCACAAAGTCCTTTTCCTCAGGGTACTCTCTGTCCATTCTCCACCCACCTTGTATTGGGATTGTATTTGGGATTGCCACAGTCCAGGTGCAGGACCTTGCACTTGGCCTTGTTGAACGTCATGAGATTTGTACAGGTTCACCTCTCAGACCTGTCCAGGTCCCTCTATACAGCATCCCTTCCCTCCAGTGTGTTGATCACATCATACAGGTTGGTGTCATTGGCAAACTTGCTGAGGGTACTCTCAATCCCACTGTATAAATGCCTTCTCCATGTCCTGGGTAACCAGGTCTTCTGTATCCTGTATCCCTTCTGAGGGGATCCACATTTTCCCAAGTCTGTCTTTGATCATTGACATGCCTAAAGAATCTTTTTTTTTCTTATCCTTGATGGGAACTTACTGATGATTTTCTTTTCTCAGAAATTTTGCACATTAAGCAATTGTTAGTATTTTTTAAAAAATATCTCCATAATGCATCAGAACCACAGCTTTATGTATTCAATATGCAAATTGAATTCAATTCAGTATGCAAAACCTTGTTTGGCTACTTCTTAATATGTCAAGTCTGTATTTGATCGCTTAGAAAATAATTTTCTTTTAACTGAAGCAGCCAGAAAGCAGCACACGTTCAGTTAATCACACCATAGGAAAACTCATATTGAATTTTAATGAAAAAGTAGATAATGGAACACAAGTCCCAGAGTATAGTTTCACTTGAAAGTAGCTTCTCTTCTGCCATGTACATTTTTGGAATAGGATAAGATACTGTGTATTTAAAGCTTGGCTTGTTGTTTTGGTCTTATGTATTGAAGTAGAGCTTTGTGGAGTAAGAAGCTCTTGTGGGTCACAAAAGCAGGAAATTACTTCAGAAGATGCTGTATTCGAAGAAAATTTTTTTTTCAGTTTATTTGTGAAAGAATAACATCAATTGTAATCCAGATTAATGCAGAATCACTCCTTTTAGATATGCTAAGAAGTAGATGTGTTTTAAACCATTTTAATAATGCAATGTTGATATGGTAGCCATTTTTAAACTATCTTAAAAAATACATTTTTTTATTATATGCATTTTTTAACTGTGAAATTGCTAGTTTTAAATTTCGGAATTAATATGAACACCCATATGATATACAACATTAGTGCTGCCATTCCTAAATAGAGAAGAAATAAAATTAGATTGAGCCTACAAGGACATAGCTTCTTATTTAAAGTAAGAATGTGGTTTGGTACCATTTCCCATCTCAGAATAACCTCTCTTGTGCAAATACTACTGGCCAGTTGACATTTTATATTTCTGAGAAAGCTAAACAAAATATTGTAGGAGATATTAAGGTAATTTTTTCATTGTCTCGAAAATATACCATGGTTTAAGTTACCATTTAAAAAATTTTATCTTAGGTGCCGAGAGCAAAAATGTTTTCCATGAAAGAAGGCTAGGATTAGAGAGAAATTGAATAATTTGAGTACAAATAGTGTGTGGATTCTACTTTGTTGTTATCTGAGGAAAAATCCTGAGACTATTTAAACTATGTTGTACAGTGATAGCTTGAGCAAGAGTAAGTTAAGTGCTAAGTTTTGTAAGTTGTCTTCTTTGGACAAAAGCTGTGTATTTCAGGGCTTATTTCTTCTTTTATTCATTTTGTAAAAATTCTAGAGATGAAAAGAATAAAATACCTACGGTAATCAATTCTCAGCAATATAATAACAGAAAGAAGTACCACTATTAAGATAATTAAAATAATAATAGGAGTATTTATAATAATAATAATAACAATAATCTAGTCTTTAACCTCAAGGTACCGTTTCCATTGAAGAAAATCTCTTGACAAATGTATATGAAAGGCTTAATGCTAATATCAAGCAAACATGTTTATAGCACTGTATCAATCATAAGATGGGTAAAAATACTTTCTAAGCAAGATTTTACTCTTTACAGCAGGAAGTCAGTAATGATTTTTTTTTTAACTTATTCAGAAAATAAATGCTAAGCTTCATGATGGAGTGTGTCAGCATTGCAAAGGTATCTTGGAGTGGCGAGTAAAATTCAGAAAGTACAAACTGCTGTCAAAACCTAAAAAATGGTGAGTAAAAATATTTTTTGTTTATTGTTTATCATGTAGTTTGTGAGCTTTTGGAAAATATTCCGGCTTTGGAAACTCAGAAGAAGAAGCTGCTATTATGCAACATTTTTTAAATGTGCAATGACAACATGTAGGCAATGTTAATTTTGAAATTCATAAGTCTTTTATTTTAAACTTCTGAAAAGAAGACACAGAAGAAAAGTAACTGCTTCCCTCTTTGCTGTTAAAACTGGTTGAACTATGGACCTGTAGGTTTCCCAGACCATCAGTGTCCGCCTGAACAAAAAGTCCTTCCTGAATGTCACAATTTTCTAAGGTCTTGTTTCACATCTGTCTTAAAGGGATCTGCACATCTCTTGACTTCTGTACTTTGCTAATGTTTGCAATACATGCATTTCATTACCTCTTAGCATGTTTTCTCCTTTTCTGTAAGAACCTATAATCCTAAGTAGTAAATGTTGGCATTGTTTGCACAGAGTTCTGTATTGGTTGTTTTTGTATAACTGTATAACAAAGATGATAAATATTTGAACCTATCACAAACATATAAATTATTTTTGTTTTCTGAAGGAGATGCTCTCTGCTTCCTTCTTATTTGCTCAGTTGCAGAGGTCCTTACCTCCTGTGGTAGCAGACACAACCAGTGTTTCAGCAATAAAACATAGAACTCAGAGAAACCACAGCTGGGCTGTGGTGCACAATACAGCCAAGTTTGTCACAGTAGCTTGTATTTTAGTATTAGTAACCAGTTTCACTGTTTCATGTAAAACAAATGATTAGGTAGAAGGCTTGCTGAATAAAAAATAAGCATTCTGGGTACTACAGATGAAGTTGGGTTTTTCACTTTTTCTCAAATAACTATGTGCATCCTATTTTTTTTTTCCCAAGGGAGGAAAGCAGGCAAAACCCCCATGTAAATCAGGGAAGCATTGGACGTAGAAAAAGTGACATTTTAGAATAGCAGCTTATAACAGAATATATGATGTTCTCCCTCATATTTTTGAATAAGGAAGTTGTGCCTCAGAGCATTCTAGCTTTACAGGTGATCATTTCTATGCCAGCAGTACAATGGCTGGGTGAGCCATTGTTCTGAAAGGACAAGACTATGAAAATTTTCAACAAATGAAGCTTCTGGATGAAGTAAAAGTGTAATAGACATTAAAAATGTGACAAAAAAAAAGAAAATTCTTTATATTGCAAAAGATGGGGATGGAGGACTTCTCTGTACCTCAACTTATTTTTAGTTTTGTAACATCTTTAAAATTATGAGTGTTAGTACAACCACAAGTATTTCCTACTTTACTTCTGAGTATTTAATTATTAGAAGTTAAACTATTTCTTAAAAAATATATAAATCTGCCTTGCACTGGTAGAGCCTCTGTTTAGTATGACATGTTTGGGAACAACTTTTGAGGGCATTAAAAATTACTGTCAGGAGATCAGCATGACATGGGGTATATTGTTCTGGTTATGTTCTCCAGATATACAAGGCTTTAGAAATGTCAGCTGAATGTTAAGCCACAGAATTTTGGAAATTACAAGATCTGCAGAATATTATCATATTTTGAAAAAGAATAGCCCAAGCCATCTACTTTATTAGGTTGGGTTTGTTGAGAATACTGTTCCATGCAGGCTTGTGTTTATAGAAAACAAAGTCTAGCACTGACTCAGTTTATACTCTGAGAAGTTCAAGAGAAAGTCATTCCAGTGTTTCAACTGAAAGTTTTTTATTTGTAAAAAAAATGTACTTTTTTATACCATATGCTGCTTTTATCATTAAAACGGAAGTTATGCAATTTTAAAGTAAAAACTTCTTACTGAAATGAATGGAAATGTTTATTCTGTCAAGTTAAATATAAAGTTCTTTATTGAATGTTTCTTTTTCAGTACTTGTTTTAGTAATTTTTCCAGAGAAAAGTAAGGGAGGGGGGTGAACGGCAATGATTTTGATAGTGCTATTTGATAAAACACTGAGTGTTTAATTTGAAACCAGCCTAAAATGTGTTGTTCCTATTTTGTGAGTGTTTGTTCCTTTTTTATATATTGTATTTGAACACAGAATGATTAGTAAGTGTCCACAATATTTTTTTAAAACATATTTTCTTTCTCTTCACAGTGTGAAATGCCTCCAGAAGACTGTAAAAGATCCTTATCATATTATTTGTCGACCATGTGCTGGTAAACTAGAAATCTGTGCTAAGTGTGGGAAACAAGAAGAAATAGTGATTCCGTAAGTAGCTCATAGAGTACATAGTTTCAGTCCTGTATTGATAATTCCCCTTGTAATAAGCCTTGTTTGGAAACTGCCAATATGCTGTTGTACTTTATCCCATATTCTCAGTAATCTCAACATGAATCAGTAGGAGTCATTTTCCTCACTTTCTTCAGGTGAAACCGGAGGTAAAATGCTTATTAATGTTAGTGGGGATGAGACAAAAAAAGTCATATTTGGGTAAGACATTCTAGCACCAATGGGTAAATTGTATATCTTCTTAACAAAGCACTTCAAAATGGGTTTTGATGTAGAGCATCATAAAATATGTGCAAGCTTTACTGTTTGCATTTTGTCTGCCACTTGATGATTCAGTTGAATCATCAGAATTAACAGAAAAACTAAACAAGGACTGATATTGAGCACAGTTACCACAGTACATTTAGCAGGCTTTTGGCTTTTTTACTGGTTGTTCTCTATTGAGCATAATACATAAAACATTGATTTACTAGTTTGTGATGGCAGTCCAGCAGTTGCTTACTTGGTCAAGCTGTTCAAATATTTATTTTTCTTTCTTTACAGTTTTTTCTGTACAGAATACTATTTTATGCATACTTTACTGTGCTTTACTCTTTTATATCCTTCCTATTTAGTGTGAAGTAACTTTAGGGACTTTTATTGCCCTTCTGCTCCTTCTTCCCACCTCCTGCCATCTTCCATCCTATACTGGGATGGAATGCCAGGAAGATATTCTATCCTCTATTCTACTCTTTTTTAAATTCCAGAAGTGGATGGTGATAATATCCTTCTTGCTTTCTACAGGATTGATAAAGGACAAGACAGACCTGACAGTGACACTTCTAAAAATGGCCAAAAGAGCAGTAAATTGAAGGATGAGCTGGATTTTGAAACAAATTTCAGTAGTGCAGACAGTGATGAAGCTTCTGATGTGCTTGAAGAACAATTTAAAAGTATGAATTTTGAAACAACAGAGATCTAAAAGGTTGTGTTTCTGCAAGAGATTATATACAATCAAATATGGTAAACTAGTGCTTGCCCTTAAACTGCTCCAACCCCTGATTAGACATTTAAGGTCCTTGTATGTTAATTTTAGCATTGTGTATGATGATGCATATGGGGATTTGTATTGATACACATTTTTGTGTATTAGGAACAGAATTTCTTTGAAAATATTCAGAAATTCTATCTGTAAGCATAGTTATTTATTTCATACATATAATAACTCCCTGTTTTTATGGAATAAAGCCTCTTTGGGTAATTGTTTGAAATTCAGTATTATGTGACCGTTGGAAGTATTATTGCTACATGGAAATCTACCTGAAAATCTAGAATCTACCTGAAAGTCTAGTCTGTAATGGTTTTCTGAAAGAAGAACTTGTAGCATTCTCTCAATGAGTTTCCAAAAGGAGTCTTACCCTTACACCTGGTGGCTTTCGTTCAATTTTTTTTTCCCCACAAAAAAGAAACAAGTGTGTAAATGCCATCACCAATACAGTTAATGAACAGTTAGAGCTTATTTACTATGTATAAGTGTGCATTACAGATTTGTGACCTTGTTGTAAATATTTTGTAAAGAAAAAACTTGCAGACTTTAGAATTTCTTTTCATTTTCAGAATTCAGAGATTCATCTGGATCTGATGGAATTTTCTCTGATATGAAAAGACTTACATAGTGGAGTGATGCTTATAGAGTTACTCCCTTCCCAGTTTCTATTCTACTGTTGATTAAGCTGTACAAAGAACTTAACTGAAGCTGCAGTAACTGTCTTTACAGGATCTAGGATGGTTTGATTTCTTTTGTACTTTCTTCTTGGTCTTTACATTTAACTAACAGTGTATATATACACATTAACCTATGAAAATATGCTATGCCACATCTGCTTTGGTGCTTTGCCTGTTTTGCAATAGTGAGCATGGAAAAACTTGATTCTCAAACTACATTTTTCAAATGCTCTGTGAGAAAATTCAGCTCTGAGGTTGTTGCCCATCCCTGCCTTGGAATGAAGGAAATAATCATTTGGGTGCAGATAGGCACCCAATGTCTGTCCTGTCAAGCTGGAAAACACCAAAAAGTGTTCAGTGGCAGAAAATTAGATTGTCAGGTATGTTCAGAAGTGTTGGATCTGAAGGTTATCTGAAAGTTTCACTGACAGGTAAGTTCTCCCAACAGGACAGCAATGACATCTGACTTAGTATCACATCTGTTGTCCTGCCAGTTGATGTGAACAAGGAATATCCCATGCACACACTGCAAATGACCAGGTAGGAGAGTGCATAGAAGGAAGTTAATAAGTAATTTGGATTTAGCTTCAGAAAGGGTCTCTCTGAAGGGGAAAACTGAAACTTGGCTTTTGAAAGTGTCATATGTATGGGAAACGTTCTTCCACTTGGAAAAATTTATAATGGCCTTGTTCTTTGTTGAAAGGTGAGAGGAAATCCTGGAAAGACAGGAAAACGTGATGGAACTGGCAGAAGATGTATAATGAGAAAATAAGGGGAAGAATTCTCATAGTGGTGACACAACCTGTCAGTACCAGGAGTGAGCAGAGTGACAGATAAACAATGTTGCAACACAGTGCAAAAATGTTTGTACAAAGGGAAAGTCCTCTGAAGTCTTCATGTCACACTCCTGATGCTCTGTTCGGAGCTGGTACTGTAGCTGATGAACTGTGCTGTGGGTGAGCACAGGTGCAGTGGTCGCTGGCTGGTGTTAGTCCAGCCTATCTGAAGACAGTTTTGGTTCTGGCAAGCCTTCTGTCTTTGGTTGTACCTGTGGCTAAAGGATATACTGTGGAAATAATTTCTGCAACACTGTTTAACATGGTGGTTGTGACTCAGCTTACAAAATGGCAGCTTTGCGAGGGAAAAGGAGTTTGCATTTTACTAAAGATTAGGATATATTTGGAACTGCATTAAGCTATTATAACTCGTACTATAAGAGTTCTGAATATCAGGGTTTAATTTTCTTGTCACTTTTTGAGGAACTTATTGAACAGAGGATAATGCAGGAGTAGGACCCCTTTAAATGCTGATCTTCAGTATAATAATATAGAAATGGAGTATTTTTTAAAAAGGAGATCAAAAGTCATCAAAGATTTTTGAGATCTTCAGGGTAGTCATATAGATGGAATGATTTTTAGAGTTTTTAATTGAGATTTTGAAACCTTTTTGCCTATTCTTTCACAAATAATAATGAATTTGTGTCTATAAACAAGAGGAAATAAAAATACCACAGTGCCTGCAGGGTACTGAGGTGCAGTTTAAACAGTATGACTGATTGGAGGTTTCAGAATTTATCTGGACCTTGCAGTGCCTCATCAAATACATTACTGAAGAAGAAAATGATAGATGTTAATTAGTCATCTGAAGATTACTTGATGCATCACTGGTGATGCAGTGCTGTTGCTGACAGTTGAGTTCCTGTTACCACGTTGCCCTTAGGAGTGTCATTTGGCATGACTCAACACTGAAGTAATTAATTACGTAGTGGACTGCCAGTATGTCTGAGGTGGGCATGCCAGATGATTCTTATTCCACAAGGGGAAATGCTCATCATAGCTGGAGCTGACAGAACTCGACATGCTTGACTTATATATATACATTTCTGGGAATCAAATTCCCATGTCAAGGATTTCTTGAGACAACCTGGATTCATTGCAGTATGACGACAGCCTGATGTGGACACAGTGCTACCTCCTAGTGTATTCCTTAACAATCTTCTCTGTCAAAGTTCACAGGCATCTCTGAGATACCCTATCATCAAATGTTTTGATGGATCAGGTAATGCAAAAAACATTGCCCCATGATTTACTTCCAGTTTTGCATGGGCTGTGCTCTTCTATTCTTGTCTTGACTACTGATTAATGTGTATTCCTCCAAAATACTGTAGTAATACCAGCCTCTGAAGGTTTATAGAACTACCAGTTAATTAAGAAAAGTACAGCTTGCTTTCTCCCTATAATGGGCATGTACTTGGATGTTGAGATGTAAATCATAGCATTAGCAAGGAAAATAGAAGAAAATATAGAAGGTCATCAAATGTGAGCCACCTTGTAAACCTCTAGCCCTATAATTATGTATGTTTTCTTTGTTTAGGAGTTCTCATAAGTAAATGTATGCTGGTGGAAAATGCAAAACCAAGTGCTTATTGGAAGCATCACCCTGACTTACAGAGTTAATGAGGAAAGCTTTGTAAGTGACAGGGAGAGACGCTTTTCTTTATCAGATGTTTAGGGAGCTGCTCATGCAAACTGCCAGCTCACTTAATTCTCCTGCCTACCTTTCATCTGAAAGCTAATACAATTCAAAACTCTTGGTGAAAAAGAAGGTATGAACTCTGCATACATACTCATCACATACAGTGAGTTTGTAAAGTAGGATTCCTAAACTTTGAAACAGTTGAAGTGAGATCTTTCTGTGTCTTGACAATACATTTGCAGACAAATTACCTGTAACAGACTAGAAATAAAATGTTTGACTTACTTCAAGTAGCAGACTTTTCTGCTGGAGTCCCTAAAAATTGTTAAGATGAAATCACAATAAAATTATCTTCTTTTTTTTTCTGAAGTCAATAAGAAAACATGTATTTGTAATAATAGGAGTAATGGTCATAATTCAGTCATCAATAATAATTTGAAGACATGAAAACAGGAGCCAAAGGCATTAAGATTTTCCCGAAAAATCTCTCTTTGCATTTTTCCTCTGATATAACTTCAGAAACCCAAACTGAAGGGATCAGATGAATTCTTATAAGTGCTTTGAAAAGAGCACCAAATAGTTTAATAATTTGCCTTTAAACTGCAACAGAGAAGACTGGGTTTTTATATAAAAACAAAACAAAACAATGTCTATGCCTGTTACCGAATAGCAGAACTCACTTGAAATCTCTCTTTTAAGGACATCTTGAATTTTTGGGCCTCAAGATTGTAGTATCTCTTCTTCTTGCACTTGACTTGCAGTTTCCCTAATCTTATGTGAGCAAGTATGACACAATGTGTCAAAACTGTCTATGAAAAGTATCCATAGTTAAATTATTACAAAACATACCAGCAGTGAAACTTGTAGCATTTGTTGAATAATATGTAGTGGCAAAGCTACATGTGTAACAGTTAGATTTGTTTTTTCTTATAGACCCTCCTGACTATTATGTTCCTTTTAGGGTTATTTCATATCCTTTTACCACAGCCGTTGCACTGTGGAAATTTCCAGCTGGCAGGAGAGCTGTACAGCCTCTGACTGTCAGCAAAAATGTATTACTCAGGATAATTCCCAGTAGAAGGAACATAATTTATGCCAGAACCATAAAACAAAGTGCTCTGCTTTGTAGGTCCACCTTGGAGATGGACTGTGTGGGCTTCATCAGACACAGGGGAAGATGGTAGATCAGCTTCTCAGAAAGAACAACCCTGTTGCACCCACACTACTCAAACCTTACCATGCAAACCCAATACAAAATACACTTGTGAGGTGTATGTGAAGTGAAATAAAGCCATGGGTCTTGGGAGGAAAAGATGAAAATGCGCCACAGTATTTTTTATAGTATTGGGGAAATGCAGAATAATCCCAAAGCTTCCATATCCAAGGAAAAATAAGCCCCATAAAACCAGACAACTTCTATTCTTTTAAGCAACAGCAGATTTACTATTACCTACATGACAAAGATTTTAAAAGTCTCTCTGGAAATGGCTAATATCTCATTCTCCAAAGAAAATAACTCTTCAGTAGCAGCTTCGTCTTCCTAAATATAAGTTAGTGATGGAACCTTCCAAAATGGAACAAGGTTGTACCTGCATTACTTAGAGAAAAGTCATAATACAATCTTTATGCTATAAAACCAATCTTATGTTTTAAAAAGATCACAAGGAATTTGCCTAGAAAATACCTAGAAAGACTCAAGTTGTATTGCCATAATCTTCCCATCTTAGGAAATTGTTGCCTTAAGGTTTAAGGCGTCCCAAAACTATGCAGTGGCCTGAACCTCAGAGCTATGGTTTTCACTGTGTTTCAGCAGGAAGTTTTCCTTTACTTCCAGTTTTTATACAATCTTGAGTTGCATTTGGGTATTAAAAGTTCTGACATTATGAACTCTCCTTTCAAGAAAGAATTGCATTTTGGATCATCACACCTAACTAGTTGCTTTTTTCTCATTCTCATTACTGCTCCTAAGGTCTACAGAGACCAAGTACAGGTACTGGCTATCTATGTTACTTCAAAAATCACAGTAGTAGCTGATTGGTTGTGAACACACCCCCCCCCCCAAAGAACAACAACAACAACAACAACAACAACAACAAACCAAAAAAACCACCACACCCACAAAAAAAACCCAAAAAGAAATGAAACTCAAAACAAAAAATCCAAACAAAAACAATAATAAACAAAACAATAACAACACTATTCCCCCTCCCCCCCCCCCCCCCATTCTGTAGCACTTCTTACCCAGGACATGCTCAGAATGAGTCCTGTTGGGCATTCTTGGCCCTTGCCACTAACGTGTGACATTAATGAGAACAGTCTGTGGTTCTAAAGGAAGGGTAATGCATATGCTTTAGTCTTTAAAAGGAGAGAAGGGCCTCTGTCAAATATCTGATGGTGTCAAGCAGGGTTGTCCAGCCAAGTTTGTCCAAAATGCCATTTAGAGGCAGAGGGTGGGGAGAAGGTGGGAAGAAGGGGAAGAGGGTGTGGCAGGAAACAACTTGTGAGTATGGAAGTACAGAAGTTCACACAGCCTGTACCTGCCTCTCTTCATGTCTGCAGTCTTCAGCTGTCACTGTAGTGTGCATAGAAATAAGTCCAAATAATACACTAGAGCTTTATTGTAATTAGCCTGACACGTTGCTGATCCTTGTCCCACAGCATGTCAACTGAGGTTTTAGCAGGTTCCAAGGAATTAAATACATTGTTGCTGTTTGAGACAGCTTAACTTTTGTTGAAATGAAAGCAATTTAAAGGAGACATTACAACGGACAGTAATTACTGTTTGGTACTTCTTCTCCTGGGGCCTGAATAGAAATGAATTAAAAATACTGATTCCGATTAAGAATCCCACTCATAGAACTGAAACTAGACCTTCACAGTGACAAAACACAGTTATCACTACTTTACCTTTGTAATTTGAGAAACCTTTTAGTGTGATTTTGTTTGGGTTTTTTGTTTGGGATTTTTTAGGGGTGTGGGGATTGTTTTGATATTCTTAACATTAAAGCATTTTACCATTAGTGACCCATTTGAGTGTAGATATTTTCTTCACAGAGCTAATGCTTAAATAGCTCTGAGTTTTGTTAGTCTGCAACTGGGGAATGCATTGTGCCTCAACCTGAGCCAGCAGTCAAGCCCCAGGTAGCTGCTCACTCACTGCCCTACCTACAGAATTGGGGAGAGAATCAGGAGGGGAAAGACTAGAGAACTCCCTCGTGGGTTGAGATACAGGCAATTTGATAGGAAAGCAAAACTCACACAAAGAAACATAGCCAAGTAAGGGATTAATTGACTGCTTCCCACAAGCAGGCAGGTGTTCAGCCATCTCCTGGAGAGCAGGGCCCCATTACACATGATGGTGACTTGCCATCACTCCAAATGTTGCCCCTTTCTTCTTCTTCCCTCCACTTTATATACTGAGGATGATGATCTGGAGCTTCCCTTTGGTCAGTTTGGGTCACCTGTTCTGGCTCTGTTTCTTCCCAGCCCCCCATGTGCACCTATCCTACCACTGTGGCTGCATGAAGAGTAGAAAGGGCCTTGGCTCTGTGTAACCTGTGCTCAGAAATAACAACCATCTCTGTATAATGAACCCTCTGTTCAGCACAAGCCCAATACAGCCCCATGACAGCCAGTGTAAAGAAAATTAACTTTACCCCAGCTGAAACCAGGACAAAATGTTGCGCTCCTTCTTGAAGGTAAATGGTGTTACCAGGGAGCTTGATTTACTGACCTTGAGTAAACTACACTGGTAGATAAATATGTCTTCTCTAATTGATTTGACATCAAGATAGCTATCTCATTTTTGACATACACTAATGAAGAACTGGGTTCGAATTTTTTCATTTATGTTTAGAGGACTGATTTGCTGTCTCATTGTAGAGAAGGTTCCCAAATCTGTGTGACAATTGTTGCTCCAGAGTACAAAGGGTACATAAGTCATCTAGAGTAGATGCACCAAGTCACAGAGATTCCTTTTTTAATTTTTTTTCCCACTTAGTAAGTGTGGAAGGAAGAAAGTGGAGCTGAAAAAACCCTGTGTTTACAAACTGGAACGTTATTCTGTGCCAAAGTACAAGCCTTTGTGTTGCTGCTTTTACCGACGTCCTCACGTTTCTCTCTCGAAAAAGCTACCTTGCAACACCAGGTGTCACTGTAACAAATTGAAAAAGTTTGCTTGCAGGTCAGCTTCGTTCTGATCGGTGATACACCAGGCTGGGTATCTCTGGGGGCTTTGTTTTCATTCCTCAGAGCTGGCTGGCCAGCTTTTATTTCACAGGGATGCCGCTCCACTTGATCTGTGCGCTGAGCTGCGACCCAGAACATCTACACTTCTAGCAAGCTTATGAGGGGAGGAGGTCGGGATCATGGGCAGACACCTGAGCTGGAAATCCTGCTTTTAATGTGAAGTTTTTTAGTAGGGAAAGCTTAAAAGGCTGTACTTCCCAGCCTGGCTAACCCACCTGCAGCTACAGTACTACAAGTGGACAAGTGCTGAGTTTCCAAAAGTCAGAGCTACCAACCTCATACTGTATGTTGCCCTCTTATAATGTGAATATTTAATTAATTAGAACATACATATACAAATAAAAATAAAACCCACACCAACCAACCAAATGAGTGAATGCTGCACAAACACAATAAATGATACAAATGAAGGATTACACATAGTTAGATTAAGCTCAGCTCATTAATTTCCCCTGAAATCTTGGAGAACCTGGTGTAGAGTTGTTGAGGGAGAAAGAAGTCTGAAAATTAAAACGTACTGCCAGCACGTCACATTTAACCAAGAACTCTCAGTTTCCACAGCAGCTTCTCAGGAGCAACCCTGAGTTGCTAGTTCCAAGGACATGGAGGTGTGTGTCAGGAACTACACAATTTTTAGTTTACTCTTAAGTTAGGAGAAAAAAAAAAAAAAAAAAAGAAAAAAGAAAAAAAGAGTGTAGGTAGAAATGAGTTAGTCTGCCTTCCTGTTATGAATTCCTTCAAAAATCATCTGCTCATTTACCACGGTGGGCCAGCCATAACTGAGAGCCAAATGCTCACACAGCTCTTTCCTAGCTTTATTCTCTGCAACATGGGAAAAGGTAGAAGAAATGTGAGGAGACTTGTGAGATAATTACAGCTTAATAGAGATAGCAAATTGAGACCTAACCCTAACCCCAATCCTAACCCTGAAAATAAAATATAAAGTAAACAATGGGTGTTGGGGCAGTGCAAATCAAAAAGAGAAATTCACTTTCCACTTCCAGGACCTGTGTAATTGCTACCAGAAGAGCAGGGTTTTGCCACGAGTAACATTTGTGGGCTGCTGTGGAGAAAGTCAGCTCCATGTCAGCCAGACACAATACTTTCATGTACTGAATATGCTTTCTGAATTGTTTCAGTGTCACAGCAAACTCAGCTCTGAGTGCCAAAAATATAAATTATTGTAAAACTTTTAGTGCAGACCTTTGCTAACACACACTGAACAAATTTGTAAGAAACTGTATCAGCATACACCTGGGGATCCACATGTACCAATCTAATTAAATGTCTGCCTCTCGCTAAAAGTAAGTCACTGTGCTCACTACGCATGATAAGCAGTTCTTTCATTGATAGAAAGATTTAAACCTCTATTTTAAAAAGAATTAATGTCTTCTTCATTACTCTGTAATTGGAAGACTATCAACAAAAATACAAAAAAATAGTAAGGTGCTAAATATTTAGGATAGGGTTATTTGGAGTCACTTGAGTTTGAGAACAGCAGCAGCATTTGAGATTTTAGTTTGCCTTTTTCTCTTTTGGAGGTTCCTCAATCCCTTTACTTCATGAATTGTTGGAGTCTAGGACATCCTTCTGGCTGCCCTGGCTGTCTCAAGATCTTGGCAGGGGGCTTGGAGACCTTGGCACAAAGTCAAAAACACCCGTGGCTTCGATTTCAGCCCATGGAAAAAGCTGCCAACTTTGTATGAGGAATTACAAGCCACAAGGCTTTGAGTAGTGTGGTAGTTGAATTAACACAGGGTGAAAAAGTAGATTTTTGGGGTTTTTTTAGAATGGGGTTCAGGGGACAAGATGGAGGGATTTGGGTGTGTCCTGGCCTTCTTCTCCTTCTTCTTGTCCTCCATGTCTTGCTGTGATGGTTGCTCTATTGGTTGAAGGTAGAGACACACTGTCTAACATAGATGATAGGCACAATATTGTAAATATAATACACATAGTTTCTAGTATAAAATGTAAACGCCATCCAAGGTGACACACAGAATGCCATGGCCTCCTTGCTAGACAGAGCTCAACAGGTCAGAGAAAGAATGTTATAGATAAGGAAAAATAAACAACCTTGAGAAGCCGACCCTACGCATTCTGACTCCTTCTTTGGCTGCACGGGCTGGGAAAAAGGACTTTTACACTCTTGGGGTCATCCCTACATACAGACCCCGAGATTTTGGCATCCCTGGATGGGCCAGGGCAACGACATTGGCTCACCAGGTGGGCCCGGCACAAGCTCAAAAGACTCGAGCCCGGACCATCAGAACATCAGAAAATTAGACATTGAATTCCAGCCCAAGAAAAGGAACACTGCCTGAGGAGGAGAAAACCTTCCTGAAGAGGACAGCCTAAACCCCTGCAGAGAACAAATCGCTTCAAACTTGACTCAGAAAGGAGAAGATCCAAGGGCCCTGGGTATTCTCCACCAGAGATCTGCTGGCCAGTGACCAGGAAAACCTCTGAATCGATTTTGCAGACAGCACAGTGAGATCAGTCAAAAATAAGAACATGGGGGGCTTGTTCCCAGGGTGATATTTGAGCGAGGATTTTGGCAGGAAGTTAATAGGCATCTTTAACATTTAGCAGCGAAAAAAAGATAAAACGGCTGTAAAGCTTTTGGCTCAAGCCAGGAAAATTCTGCGGGGAGTGTCTGCAATAGACAGGCAGGGGACACCCACAGGAAGGTGCGGGGGAGGAAGGTGCGGGGGGAGGAAGGTGCGGGGGGGGGAGGGCGGGGAGGGCACCGTCTTGTGAACGGCAGACGAGGATTACTCCTGAAAAGTCAGGAGGGTCAGACTTGACACCAGTTAGAAGGGTGCAGGAAGTATCACCACCCATTAGGTCTCCACACACACCCATGCCAGTTCTGAAAACCGAAGTTAAATATTTTCCCCAGTGAGCACGAGGACTGGGACTTTGCATCTTTTGAGGCATGTTCGCCTGATTCGCAGAGACCAATGAGAAGCCTCACCTCAGGGACAGAACAGCCCACACCCCCCTTTACGGGGACTCAGACAGGGAGATGGCAGGGGGTGCAGAAACAGCGCCGAGAACATCAGGGGTGGCGGCGGGCTCCGGGGCTGCGGGGGTCGCCGGGGACGGGCGAAAGCGGCCTTTCGGGGAGCCGCGACAGCCCGAGGACAGCAGGGGGCCGACTGGGGAGACCATGGGGGTCGGTGGAGCCGCGGCAGGGTTGCGTGCGGCAGCGTCCGTAATGGCGGACGCAGGGGCGGCCGGGGAAACCGCGGGGGAAGCGCGCGTGGCGGACACCACGGTGGCGGACACCGGCCAGCCGCCCGGGGCATGTGCGAATGCGGCGGGAGCGGCGGCGGCGGCGGACACGCGCGCGGCGGGCACGGGGACCGCGGCAATAACATGCGCGGCAGAACAAACCGTGGCGGCGGGCGCCGGCCAGCCGCCCGGGCAGAACGCGGCAGCTGCGGAGGGGAGCGCCGAGCGGCACCGGGCCGGGTGGAGCGGGACGCGCGGGCATGAGCGCGGCATGCGCAGTACCGGCCGCGGCAGCGGCGGAATGCGGCGAGCGCGCGTTGATGACATCAAACCCAGAAGACGGAGCGGGAGAAATTTTATCTCGTCTTGCGAACGCAGCGGGGACCCTAACAGAGTGGGGGACACTCGCGCCGAGTGCAGGCGTTGCCACGGAGCCCGGGGGGGACCAGCCCCGGTGGGGATCGGAGCGGGGCGGAACCAGGACGGGATCGGCGCAGCGCGGGTGCTGGCCGGGGGCAGGAGGAAGGCATTCCCGGGGGCGCGGCCACACCGGAACGAGCAGAGGCAGGGCGTGGCGGCGATGGGGGTGTTCCTTCCCACATCCCCATGGTGATGCAGCAGAAATGGGGCGTGGCCTGGGCAGAGACGATCTACAAGGCACCACCCTGTCCCGGTTGCCATGTCAGAGAACAAGGCCACGGACTGCGACAGCGTCACCTGGTGGCGGAACTGCAACATTACAGCAACCATGCCCAGCTGATCTGACAACACCGCCACCCAGTGGCGAAGTTACAACATTACAACAAACATTGCAACAATATTTTCCGATTTCTTACGAAAGACAACTCCAGGAAAAACGTATCCTGTGCAGCAGGATGTCATGGGGCTCAGGACATTCCTACTGAAGCGCAGCAACAGGATGATGATGTACTATGTATTACTGCTTTAGAGGGTGTCCCAGCTTGGATGGTTTCAACGCTAGGAGCTGCTGGTTCATATGGCCAGGGACAATCAACTTTGATATCAGGGGATGTTGTGAGACAAATTCTTGTGCAGTATATTGATACAGCCTTGAAGTCTCGTCTGGATTTGGTGACTCAACTTTTGCAGATTTTTTTATTCAATGCAGAGCAGCAGTGCTTCATCTTTAGCCACAGATGTTCCTGTTCCTCATTCAGGACCAAGGGAAACTCCAGGACTGTCATTATTTTTTAGAAATACAGCACCTACAGTCCAGCAGAGTGTGGAAATGCCGCTGATGTCAGTGGATCCCAGGATGGGACAAGTTGCTGCATGGCAGCAAGCACAACAATTGACTCCACTTTATAAGCAGATATTCATGGAATTACAAATACCTAAAACACCTGTAATGACAGATTGGGCAGAAATCAAGAAAAAGGCATTGAAAGAAAAAGACTTCCACATGACTCTTACAAGGGACATTGCCATGCCCATGAATTTTGATGCTCTGGGTCAAAATCCAAGATGGGAATGATTGGAACATGATGTCGTCAAAGACCTGATCAAAGCGATAAAAGATAATGGCCTCAGATCTTCATATTTCAAGCAACTTTTAAAACTTACTTTTAATATATACAATATGACACCATATGATATCAGATCCATTGTGTCAATGATTCTCACTGACACACAAATTCTCATGTGGGACTTGAGATGGAGAAGAGCTCTTACTGAGCTGAGAACCAGATACCAAGGCAGACCAAACACAGCTCTCACTGTGGCACAAATGGCAGGTGATCCCTCCAGATGATAATCCAGCTCAACAAGCAGTGCGACTTCCATGAGAGGTGCTGAATAACATCAAAGAAGCCGCAAGAAGAGCAATCATGCAATTTACACCAGCAGGAATTCAAGACACCATTTATACAGACATCAAGCAAGGTCCTTCTGAACCTTCTTTTTCATTCACTGACTGCCTCACACAGGCAGTGGACAGACAAGTGACTGAAGAGGCAGTGAAACCACACTTGCTCCGAAGCGTTGGTTTTGCAAATGCCACCCCAGAATGAAGACGAATCTTCAACATAATGACAGGCCAACCCTCTCTGGCAGAAATGGTGGAAGCATGCAGCAAGGTGGGAACACCTCAACATGTTGCATCCATCATTGAAGAATGGATGGAGAAAAATTTTAAAGGGGTTCTCTCAGAGCTTCAAAAGAAGGGTAGATTAGAGGGACAGTGCTACAAATGTGGGGCCCATGGACACTTCGAGAAAAATTGTCTGAGACTTGCAAAAACTGGGCAGTTGACAGACGTTTGTTCAAGACACAGAAGAGGAAAGCATCTCACGAATGAATGCTGTTCTCAAACAGATGTGGATGGAAGACTTCTACCTCTTCCAGGAAACTCAAATAAAGAGCACGAATCACCAGTGCGCGATGACACAAGTGATGACAATGACTCAAAATCAAATTCCACAGACAGGACAGATATTGGAGAGCATCAGACGGACTCCCTCAGTGGGACAATGTTCTGGTTTGAAAGCAAAACCAGTGAGATACTCCAAGTCAGAAATACAATTTATTGGGAAAAGGGAAAAGAAACAAAATACATGCAATAATACAAAAGGAAGACCACTGACAAAGTCAGAATACAACCTGACACCCCTTTGGCCAGCATGTTGGTAGCAGTCCAAATTGGAGTGGCTGCAGTCCTCCTGGAGTGGCAGATGTAGTTCTCTTGGAGCAGTGGTCCTGTAGAAAAGGTGTAGTCATCCAGTGGAAACCCCAGCTGTGTCCTCTTGGGAACGTGTGGAAAGGCTGCCCGTTCTGTCCAAAAATCCCAGAATATACCTAGGTGGGAATGCTTAGCTCCTCCCCCCTGGGCGGAGCATCTCACAATGTGCTGATGTCATTCTGAGTCACGAGTTGGGTCCTTAATCACCTGTTAAACAGAACTGGCTCCTGGAGGGAGTTATCTCTGAGTCATGTGGCAAGACATTGATGGGCCCATTAACAGGAGATAAGGAAAACTGCCCAGAAGACAACTGCTACACAGATGGCAATAGAAAACATCCTGGTTCTCAATCTCGGACAGACAATTGGTGGGATCCCCAGTGGTCTAGAGTTGTTGTCACCAGGAGCGCAGTGCGTTCTGGCAGTTTCCAAAATGACATGTTTCATGGATGACAATCATGCAGTGATACACACAGGTACCACTGGAACAGTGTCAAAAAGACAAGACCTTTTAATTATAGGTAAAGATAGAAGCAGCATTCTTGGACTCATCATTTATCCTTCAATAATCTCAGCAAACCGCAATGAAGAGTTGACAGTTTTAGGTAAACCTCTTCAACCACCATTGATCGTTCCAGAAAATACCTCAATAGACAAGGATATTGCTTTGCCATGTCATGCAGTGGAACAAATAATTGTTTGATTATCAGGACTCTCCTTCTGATGACCATGTGGAAGTTCATGCCTCCTGGGTGAAACACAAGGGTTGGAATCTGATGATCCAGAACAACGACAATGCCATGCCTGAAACAAAGCTCACAATGACTGAAATGATAGGGACACACAGTGAGGTGAGCACACCTCAGTGCATTGCAGCA
Organism: Vidua macroura; assembly: GCF_024509145.1. Taxonomy (NCBI): domain Eukaryota; kingdom Metazoa; phylum Chordata; class Aves; order Passeriformes; family Viduidae; genus Vidua; species Vidua macroura. The sequence goes on from NC_071611.1 coordinate 59,371,650, forward strand.
ATTCAAGCAGATGTCTGGGGAGAACAGGTTGGGAAACTCCTTCAAGCACAGGATGAAAAAACTTTCCAGAACTCTCGCAGCGTTTTATCCAAATTCTCAACAGAAAATGCAACTCCACAGAAAATGCAGCAGCAACAAGTCATTGTCCAAGATGCAAAAAACGGGAACACTATGTAAATCAATGTTATTCCAAATATTATATAGATGAAAATCTTTTACCATGAAAAATGCTTCCCAGGGATGGAAACCACAGTGTAAATAGAAAAGTATTAGTAATAATTTAACTACCCAAAATGTCTCTGTAAAACAAAGCATTTGGGAAATGTCAGTCAGATTCTATCTGCAGGGTCATCAGCTGATTCCACAATGATTCAGAGTTTTAGGGATTGTTGGTATTGAGTTTGTAATCTTTGTTATTTTTAGGTTTTTATAGGTAATATTGATAAACGGTGATTGTTGTTAATGTTATATGAATGCCTTAAAAAAGTTGTCTTAACTTCTTTCAAACATTTCCTGTAGATAAGTTGATTATATAATGTGAATTCTCTGATTTTTGTGATAAGAATTATTATTAGGGTATTGTTGTGTTATTTACAGCCAGTTTTCATGTGGTTTACTATCTCTTTGTGTGATTGTCTGCAATACATGTGTCTCCTCAAGATCCCGTCTTTTGGTTTTTTAACTACTCATATGTTTTCTTTATCCAATCTTTTATGCAGCTGCATTTCCTCCACCTTCACACTTTCAGCATCCAGATCCTGGTTCACAATCCTGTGATCACTTTCAGATCTCTGAAGAAGAGGTTTGCTATGTTTGAAGAATCTCTGTCTTGAGGGAAATTTCAGAAAGATTCAATTACTTGATGGTTTGATTGGTTTTTTACTCATAACTACTATTTTTAAGAGTTTTGTTTTAAAATGTGTTAAGTGATATCCTCCAATTAGAGTTTGGGCTCTGGCCACATTCTAGCTCTACTTGGATGGAATGACTGACCCAGATGTTTTCTGCATCAAAAAGTATTCAAGTCCTTTTGGCTTGGCAATTTGACCATATATGACAGCTGAGCCTGTGTTTAAAGGGAGTTTGGAGAGACATGAATCCGGACATGTTTTCTCCAAATCTCTGTTGTTTTAAGGTTTATCGGCTGTCGCAGACTATGGGATGGCAATTTGATATTGTAGTGCTTGGTAACTGTGTGATTTTATATGTGATATTGATTGTGTATTGTTTGATTGATTTTTATTTGCTGTTAGTTTCTTTACTACATGCATTGTCTTGCCCTGGATGTTTTCTCATGTTTATAACCAAAGAATGTTAGTAATAACAACTTACATTATCTTCCATTTCTCCATGCAATTTTACAGAACAGAATTGAGAAAGAATCCTGCAGTTCCTCTTGGGGTGTTGGGCTTGTTTGTGTTTTAAGAGGTGCAGAGTCTAGGTGGATTTCAGCGAAGAATGTGGAACTTTACTAACTGCAATAAAGCGGTGACCTCTTCACAAGCGGAGAAGAAGATGCACAGATGTGGACTGTACAAAGATTTGTGTTTTGCCCACAGAAGATTGTGGTCTTTGGGTTTTTGCAGGCGTGTGGGAATTAATGATGTTATAGAATTTAGTTACTGGGTCTTGGTTGATTTTAGTAGGGCTTGTAATTCTTCTGCTCATTTTGCCATGCCTTTTTCAATGCATGCGGCGGGCCATGAACAGGGCTCCCAAAGAGATGTTTTTAGTGCAAAGAGGAGGGGGAGATGTCGGAGTCTAGGACATCCTTCTGGCTGCCCTGGCTGCCTCGAGATCCTGGCAGGGGGCTTGGAGACCTTGGCACAAAGTCAAAAACACCTGTGGCTTCGATTTTAGCCCATGGGAAAAGCTGCCAACTTTGTATGAGGAATTACAAGTCACAAGAGTTTGAGTAGTGTAGTAGTTGAATTAACATAGGGTGAAAAAGTGGAATTTTGGGGCTTTTTTAGAATGGGGTTCAGGGGACAAGATGGAGGGATTTGGGCATTTCCTGACCTTCTTCTCCTCCTTCTTGTCCTCCATGTCTTGCTGTGATGGTGACATTTTTCTATTGGTTGAAGGTAGAGACACACTGTCTAACATAGATGATAGGTATTGGCACATTATTGTAAACATAGTACACGTAGCTTTTAGTATAAAATGTAAACACTGCCCTAGAGGGACAGAATGCCATGGCTGACCTGCTAGACAGAGCTCAACAGGTCAGAGAAAGAATGTTATAGATAAGAGAAAATAAACAACCTTGAGAAGCTGATCCTATGCATTTCAGACCCCCTCTTTGGCTGCATGGGCTGGGAAACAAGGACTTTTACAATCTTGGGGTCATCCCCACATACAGACCCCCAAGAATGAATGTGTGTGTGTGTGTGTGTGTGTGTGTGTTCTGGAGAACACTGAGTTTGAGTGGTCATGAGAGGGACAAAGTACAATTATAAGTGCTTAGGAATAGAGACCTGAAAATTATTTATGGGCCACTCCTCCTCAGAGGTCTTCAGAGCTCCTTCTTATTTCTTCCACAGTTAATTTCAGACTTTGACTGGTGATCTATAGCAGATAATCATTTGCATAAGAGCATTATTCAAATCCATGCCAGCATGTGGTTTAATTTAGTACTAGAGGTCTGTATTACTATATAGTAGCTTTACAAAACAGCACTGTACCAGGTTTCTTTCTGAAGTACTAAAGGACTTTCTGAGACATATCAAATTGTTCATTTATCTCAGGTATCCTGGTTTTTTGGCTGGATTAATGTTAGTTTTCTTCCTAGTAGTTGGTACAGTGCAATGATTTGGATTTATGTTTTTGAAAGAATGAAGAGTTTAAAGGGTTTAACACCAGCCAGCAACTAAGCTCCAAACAGCTACTGGCTCATTCTGCTCTTCCCACTTCTCCTCTTTCCTCCTTACTTTCTGGTGCGATAAGGGAGAAAATTAGAGTAAAAAAGAAAAAGCGTGGGTAGAGATAAAGACAGTGTAAAATGTACAGCAAAAGGTAAAGAGAAAGGTAAAGCAAAAGCCACACACACAAGCAAAGAAAAACAAGAAATTAGTTTACTGCTTCCCGTGGGCAGGTGGGTGTTTACCCCTCTCCAGCAGACCAAGACCCCGTTACAGGTGATGGTGACTTGGAAGACAAATGTCATCACTCCAAATGTCCCCCACTTCCTCTTTCTGCCTCCACTTCATATACTTAGCATGATGTCCTATGGTGTGGAATACCCCTTTGGTCAGCTGGGCTCAGCTGTCCTGGCGGTGTTCTTTTCCAAGCCTCCTCTCTGGTTGCATGGGGTGAAAAGCAGAAAAGAGCCTGGTCCTGTGTAAGTACTGCATCAAATCCAGACTGCATAAAAATCAGTGGGAATCTCAGTACTAAATCTAATGGTGTCTGGATCTGACATTTTCAAATCTCTACTCTGCTAAAGGTGATTTTGAATATGAAGCCTTCTGCATTGCAGGCATGCAGATCAAATTTTGCTCCTGCTGAGAAGACCTTGTGGTTCACATGGAACCTCACTATAATGAGATGATTCACAAGCATATCCACAAATGCTTGTTTATCCAAATTGGTCACACAGAAGCTGTTTTGAAAAGCTGCTACAGCAGTGTTTAGTTCTGATGTGAATTTCTCTTGCTGGAAATGCCATTGTACCTAAGGAGGTCTTAAGTCTCAAAAAAGGTAGATTTGGGGGTAAAACTTTTTTCAGCCCAACAAATAGGTGTAATTCCAGTTCATCCCAAAAGTGAATTCCCGGACCCAAATCTTGGGAGCTGAAGTATTCATCTTCCAATGGTCTAAGACAGGTGGACACAGAGGAGTTGGATAAGACAGCTACCAGCAATTCTTCTGTTTTTCTAGACTTTTTTCAGGTAGAGCTAAAGATTTCAAACATCTCTCCTCTGCTAACTTGACTGTTTTTTGACTCTGAGGGTATTTTGTGCATTGAAAACAAAATAGATGAAATTTAACAGCATCTGTTGAATCTTCCCTAAATTCCCCCATAATTTTTGTTGCAAACTTAAATGATTTCTATGGTAACAGCAGAAGAGTGTTTCTAAATTTATAACATCACATTGTGGGTGGGCATCAGTGCTCTTCTCTGCTGAAAGATGTTTGCATTTGAACCATTATAGGTAAAGTCTAAGATTTGCTTAAAACAAATGATCTACTTTTATTGTTTTATTTTTTAGGGCTGATACAATAGGCAAAAAGTTCATTTCTGTTTACAATTCAGCTCATGAATCACTTGCTTTGGCTGCAGTAAATGTGGTGACTGGAAAAACTGCACCAGCAGAGTTCAGGTGTCAAGAACTCTTCCTTTACATAATGTTAATCATAAAAGTGTCAAAATCAAATGTCTGGTCACAATCATAACTGATGACTTCACTGTGGTTTACAATGTGAGCATTTATAATTATAGACTAAATCAAGAGCATGAAATGAAAACACAATTGAAAGCTACAGCTTTCACAATACTGTTCTCATTTAGTAACAGTATTAATATTGAATTAAATGAGGTAAAATTAATATTTGTTATCACAGAAAAAATCTAGGGGTTCTTGACACCTAATCTAAGTAGACATATCCCTACTCCATTAAAAGTTGGAAGTAATTTTTTTTCTGAGGAACATTTGAATTTGATCCACAGTGTTTCCTGAATTGCAAAAGGCTCTGCAGTAAAAGGTACAGGCCTTCATGTCAGTAAATTGTATATGGAACAAAGTAAAGTGCATGGATATGGAACAAAATATGTTTTTTAAAGAGATGTAATATAACATTTTAGGAGTTGGAGGTTACATTGGAAAATATCTTTCTGAAAGCTCTTTCTCTTGTACATAAAGGAACATCAAAACATAGAATTATTTGGGTTGGAAGGACCTTAAAAATCATCTAGTTACAACCCTCCTAGCGTGGGCAGGGACACCTTCCTCTCCCAGAACTACCAGCTCTTTTCCCTCCTAATTAGGAGTGAGTGGATGACAGTTTGAGCAAATGGACAAGAGAGAAATCTTGTCCTTTCTTTAGCCAGTAGATAGAAATTAATAAGCAGAAATACTGTTTTCAAGAACATTTTCCTAATCATATTTTTCAGACACTGCCTTCCTTACTAGCAATTTATTTTCTGATGCAAAAACAGCCACAAGGTCAAACACATCAATGCAGAAGGCCTATAAAATATTCCACGTACCACAAAACACTTGCTTTAAGAACTTAAATAGTTGTTGTGGCCTTGTGCTGGCAAACAACTGGAGTCTTAATTCACCTTCTAAAAATATCAGATCTATTTTTGTGCCATCTTAAAAAAACCCCAACAAACCCACTTTGACTCTGACTTGGTCAGTTCATTTTTTACAATTGCTGTTTGCAGAGTGCAGGAATTAATCACTCTGATTAATGTCTATGGTATTTCACATCAAATACAGGCCTGCTTCTTTGAACAGTTTTTACTGAAGTGGGTCCAACTCAGAACACAGTACAGTCTCACTAAGGCAGGTCAGTTTAAAGATATAAATTATACATTCCCTCCCTGTTTCTGGCTTAGAAGCAAGTAACCATGGTGACTGGAAAATCTTATCTTCTGCACTTATTCTGAGATTGTCACCTTTCACAGATTTATTCCCTTCTTAACCCCCCCAAAAAGAATTACCTTGCCAAAATAACTTCATTACTTCATAAAGTGACGCCAATAGAAAAGCTTCTTGCCATTCAGCCGAACTCCAAACTGCTGTTGTTGTATCACACAGCAGGTTATCTCTAATCTCATATCTGCAAGGCACTTCTTATGACAAACTGGAAAAAAAAAAGCTGACCAAACAAGTCCAAAGGACAATCTCCATATGAAAGATTAAACTTTCAAAATCACCCCTGTACCTGGAGAGCCTGGTCTGTGCTGACTCCTTGACACAGGAAATTTACTGTTGTGCCCTGTGCAGCTCACACAGCTGGCACAGGGTCAGCCAGTGCTCAACAGGTTTGTACCCGACCTGAGAAGTGTCTCCAGGATCACCACTGTGCTGGGAAGTCCAGCTTGGAAAGGCCAGGAGGGAGTCAATGCCCAGAGGGAGACAGAATGAGGGCTGCTGGTGGTGAAAGGAGTCCCTTGCCTCCAGTCCTACCAAGCTGTAACACTGCCACCACCACCAACCACCCCGAGCAGGTTCTGCCCAGCAAGGGCTTGCCCATCTTGCTTCATTTGGGGCTGCATGGTGGGGTTGACCAGTGAGCTATCATCCTAACCCTAACAACTAATCCCCCAAAAGTTGTTCTTCTGTAGGCTTGATATTTACAGCATGTACATCAACCTGGATTGCACACCGTCACGCCACAAAAAATCATGGACTGATTTCCACATCTTTCACCCCATTATAGATGCAAAAAGATATCTCATCAGTATTACCTTAAAATGCATATGTCCATAAATGATTCTTACCATAAAGGGATGTCTGCTAGTGAGGTGCTCTGCTTACAGGAAGTGCACTCAGATATGTCACTTCACGGGGCTCTGTCTGACAAAACTGGAGCAGCAACAGTTCCACCTGATTAGCTGGTCTAGGATCATTATGATGGCTGAAATCAGCTTTCAAGAAGGTATCTTTATTTTTTCCTTGCTTCTATATATTGTGTACTTTTTGGAAGACAGCACTTTGGCATGTGTTTGAACTCAACACCTTATATTCTCTTAGTTCTTCAGTTTCACTTGGATAATCTGAAAATATTTCTTATTTTATAAAGCCTTGTCAAAAAGAAGAAGCTCAAGTATCAAGATAGACAGGACACCATTTTCCAAAATCACTCTGCAAAGAAGCCTCTAGATCTTTAACTGCATTTGGTGTACAACTATTCTGAAAAAAAAAAGAGAAAAAAACTTGAAGCAAGGTTGGAACAAAGATCCCATAGTAATTCTGTTGTGTATCTATATAACACATTTCTTTGAACTGTTTCAGTACAGCTCTTTTTAGAAAGAACAAAAGTTCACTCAACTATACTTCATGGAACAAGATTTCAGCTGAGGAGAAATCTTGCATTTTAAGTGTCTGTTGGACCATGACTGCAAAATGGAAATTGAAGCTGCTTATTCCTGTAACCCAGATCAAGTTTTAAAACTGAAAGTGCTCACCTCTGTAGGGCTGTGACTGTATTAACACCAGAGCTGGACATAGTGCCAGATTAGTGCATTTTGATAGAGAGTGAGAAACAGAGTAATGCTGCTGCTAGCTATAAGATCTTTTCCTGAAAGTACAGTAAATCACAACCACAGTATTACAAGGATTCTCTGGACTGTTGATAAAAATTGTATTTTGTTGTTCTAGTAGCAGGAACATATTAAATGTTTCTTCCTTCATCGCTAGCAAATATAAACTGAATTTTGTAGCAGAAAGAAGTAGTAGTAAGAAAAGGTGGTGGGGGAGTTCAGTGTGATTTTGAGGGATCCAAGTCAGGATCCAGTCAGGATAAAGAAGATTTCTTTCTTGCCATTATGTATTATGAGTAGAGTGCTGGTTTCGGGGGACAGGCTGCTGACCACCTCTCCCTGTCTACACCCAAAATTGGTGTAGAGTAAAACTGGGGATGCATGAGTATCCCCTTCTAAAAATAAGGGATATAAGCTGAAGTCTCATTCTTTTTGGAGTATGTCAAACCCTACCATCCCCAAGCTAGGATTATCTTTGGAGATATTTGCTGCTGCCTGGTGGTTCACTTCTTGACTTCTTGACTTTGGCTAAGCTGTTCCCTGACACTGTCATCACTGATTTTTCCCAGAAGTTAAATTACCATGTGAGACAGACCATCTATCTGAAAATCCATTTTTTTTCTTTTTTTTCTTTTTTTTTTTCCTTTTTTCTGTTTATAGTGCAAGCTTCTTTGGAGATTATAATGTTGTTTTAATCCGTGCAGTTCACAAATACAATGCAATACATGACATATATACCCTTGAGCATTTCTGTGGTGTGATACTCGAATCAAACAATACTTGGAATTAAAAAAAAGCCAATTAAAAGTACTGATAATTTTAATCCCTCTAGCCTATAGGTGTTCCAGTTATTTTGTGTGGAAACTAAAGACTGATATCTTCCATTTAAACTAAGCCAAAGTAATTTTTGAGATGCATAAGACCTTTTTTCTAAGAAGTAGAAACCTTTTTTTTTTTTTTTTTTTGCCATACTCCCTGATCTACAATTAAAAAAACCTGCACCCCAAAAATTTGAAATAATTATATTGGTCTTTGAATTAATGGTGTTCTGGTTTTCTCTACCAAAAGTGCATGGATGAATTTGATTAATGAAAAGGGATTTAAAGGGATGAGTCAGAGAACAAAATATATGAACTCAGAAAACCTGTGCTAGATTCTGAGGACATGTTTCACATTTCTGTTCTACCCAAGGTTTCACCAAACTCTTCTGAAATTGGGTTGTGAGAGACTGGGAGGGAAGTATTTGGTTGAAGAGAGGATTTCTGTTCTTTCTCTTTCTGTGGAATCTCTTGACCTTCAAATCAGAAAGAGCTGTATCTTTTCTGAGGTTTGATCTGGACTAGCTTGAAATTCTTTCAAGCCATGGCGTTGCTGCAGCCAAATCCTGTGCATTGCTTAACATGCTTTATTAAATGAAATTAAAATTATTGCCTCTTACCTTCTCTTACCTACCTCAGCCATCAGACCTGTTAGTGACTTTGTTCTGTGTGCATGGAAGCCACACATATCAAAAGACTGACTGATGTCAGAAGCTACAGATTTGTAAGGTTTGTTTGGTACAGTTGCATAAAACCACTACAGCTAAGACAATGATATCCAGTGTGCAACTGTTAGAAGGAATCAGACAGCAGTCACCTAACAGGTTATACTGTTCTAGAACACCAGTAACACATGTCTGGAAGGACCACAAAAGACTGTTTTTCACCTACAAAAGGAGGAAATAATACTTTGGGCCAAACCTGCCAAATTTGTTTCTCTTTTCTTTTATCACAGTGATCCTGAGCCTGGCCATCCTGAGCTCAGAGAACTAAAGCCAGTCAACCTTGTGAATATCAAGAGCCAGAAAGGAGTATCAGACATGTGATATGATATACATAAGGACTGACTAATGATGATTAATTTTTAGTTGCTAAGCATTTGCCTAGTCTTTGAACATAAGTAAAAACAGTTTGTAAGTTTTGAGGTTAGCCTGCTCCCATCACAGCAATCCACAGATGCCTAACAAAAACAGCTGCAACACCACCAAAATGCACTGCTGTTTATGTCTCTACAATGGTCTTTATGCTTTAATACACAAGGAGCACAAGACAAACGCTACTGCAGGGAACACCTGAGGAGCAAATTTTTCTCACAAATAATGTCTTTTACAAGCATGCATTAGCTGCCCTGATAAATCTATTTTACAGTGTTATGCATGCTAATATTAAAATCCTTCACACACCTCAGAGAATATAAATACTATTGTGAGAACAATGGTTACATTATTATCAAAATTTAACCTTGTAGATGGCTTTGAAAAACTCTAGTTTCAAAAACCAGTTTCAAAACTGGTTTTAGCAGAGCAGGTAAGCTGTCTATGAAGTCTAACTGTACCATTTTCTGATAAATTGGACTGTATCTATATCTCAACCTTGTTTGGTAAACCACCTGATTTAGTAGGACAAGCTTTTTCCGACTGTGCTTTCAAAAACTAGAAAAGATAAAAATTTACTTTGTGACTGACAGAAGGCTGCTGATGTCTGGTGATTTTTCCCTCTCACCAGTGTTGGTCACCTTGACATGGACCACACAACCATCATCATAGCACAGCCTTCAGCAAAGACTCCAGGCCCTGCTGCACCCCTGCTGCAGACAGCACCCTGTCCCTCTGAGATGGCTTCATTCCCTGTGACCTGGCAGCTGTTGCAGCATTATACTCAAAATCCTACTTATGGGATAGAGGAATCATAACTTACATACCAGTAAAGTTAGAAATATATTGTTAGGACGATGGAAATCCTAAAAGACTAACTCATGAATCTTTAATCATCTGTTGGATATGAGGGAGGGTGACCTGCTGTGAGATCTGATAGGCCACTGATTGCGTGGGTTGATCTGACTGATCTGGCTAGCTTAGGCAGGTGTTCCCTTTCTTCCTTGATATTCCATGTGTGTTCCTCTTAATAATGTGTGCTTGGTTAATGAGTAGAGCCTCCCCAACAGACATGGTATTGTTCATCGGTCAAAGGGGTGTGGTAGCTGTGCTCCCCTGCTGGAAGCTCTAAGTAAGCTCAAGATCCATTTGTGGATAAATGTAGGGTAATCAAGCATCCAATACTGAACACATCCAAATGAGAAGCTGCATGCACCAGTCTGCCACTGGCTTTTTTTAAAAACAAAAATTTCTTAGGGCAATGAAGCTGGGGAAGGGTCTAGAGAATAAGTCATATGAGGAGTGGCTGAGGGAGCTGAGGTTGTTTAGTCAGCAGAAAAGGATGTTCAGAGGGACCTTATCACTCTCTACAGCTACATGAAATGAGGTTGAAGCTGGTGAGGTTGGTCTCTTCTCCCAGGCATCAAGCAACAGAACAAGAGGAAATAGCCTCAAATTGAGCCGGGGAGGCTCAGGCTGGACAACAGGAAGAATTTTTTTACTAAAGGTTTGTCAAGCTCTGAACAGGCTGCTCAGTGAAAGTGTTCAAGAAATTACTGGACATGGCACTTAGTGCTTTGGTCTAGTTGATATGGTGCTGTTCAGTTAAAGGTTGGGCTCAGTGATCTTGGAGGGCTTTTCTAATCTTAATGATTCTATGATTCTGTGAACTAGATCTAATTATTACAGAACATGAATTAATAGAATTTCAGTCAAATCTCTTCTATATGGAAAAGTCTTGGTAATAATAAAATTAAAATTGAAACAGCCCCATTCTATAATTTTTATCCCCCTTTTCCTAGAGCTCATCTTCCCACTGTTCCTCTGCATCTTGAAGTCAACAGATTTGGGCCCCTAGAGAGGGCAGTGGTAGAAGCTGTCAGCCTCATGAATCATTCAGGAGAAAAAAGATACTGATATCACTGGTTTCTTCTGTCTGTCTCCAGGAGCCACTTGAGGCCACTTGTACACATTTTTTTTTACATCTTCCTTTTTCTTCAGTGGTATGTAGCATCATACTACAATCCAAATTTACTATGTATGGTGCTCTCTACATATGGCATGTTTGTTATCTTTAAAACCAGTTCTGGCCAGTTCTGGGTCCACATTCCTTTAACTCATCACAGGAGAGTTGTTTATAGATGCAGAGTCTCTCTCCAGTGCGAACCTTGTTCTCCACTTTTTATCACCCCATGCTGTACTCCTCTGCATCATATTGTGCATCTCTGCTTTTCAAGACCTCTGCTATTGCATCAGACCTGGGTTTCTCTGCTTTATGCCATTGTGTCAGAGGTGTAATTATCCCATTCTGCATAGAATGGCTGCTAATTTTTTTTTTATCTGTAAAAAAAACAGTGGCTCGTACTATACACAAGTACAACAGATTAATCACCAGCTCTTGCTCAATTCAAGGAGTTGCTTTCACAGCTGAGACAATAAAAAGAAAGCTATAGATCAACAAAAATTCAGCCAGAACAAGACTGACAAGCTTCAGACCCAAGGTCTTGCAAATTCAATAAAAAAGAGTAAGTGTGACAGGTCTGAGCCCCTGTTAGCTGCTCTGAGCTGCTGTGGAAATGGGGAAAGATACCATTACTGCCATTTCTACCCTAAAAATGCCAACTGCCAATTGTTTTAGGAGCATGCTTATTCTGAAACACTTGACAGTAAGGCGAGAGGGAGTTGTCACTCCTCAAAGGTATTTAATGGAAAAAGGATTTATAAAAAAGAGAGATTAAGCTGTTAGAGAGTGTCCAAAGGAGGACTACAAAGACAGTGAAGGGCCTTGAGGGGAAGCCTTGTGAGGAGTGGCTGAGATACCTTGGTCTATTCAGCTTCGAGAAGAGGAGACTGAGGGGAGACTTCACCACTGTCTTCAACATCTTCATGAGGGGCAGACACTGATCTCTTCTCTGCAGTGGCCAGTGACAGGACCCAAGAAAATGAGCTGAAGTTGTGTCAGGAGAGGTTTAAGCTGGATACTAGGAAAAGTTTCTTTACTCAGAGAAGAAACTGAGCACTGGACCAGACTCCCCAGGAAAGTGGCCCCAGCACCAAGCCTGACAGAGTTCAAGAAGCATTTGGCCAGTACTCTGAGGCACCTGGTGTGGCTCTTTGGAATGGTGCTGTGCAGGGCCAAGAATTGGACTCAATGATCCTTGTGGGTCCTTTCCAACTCAGCATAGTTTGTGATTCTGTCACCTGGATGAAGGGATCAAATGCACCCTCACCAAGTTTGCTCATGTTACCAAACTGGGCAGAGTGACTGATCCACCTGAGGACTGTGCTGACATTCAGGCTTCATAGGCTGCAGATTTGGGTGGAGAGGATCCCAGTGAGGTTAAACAAGGGCAAGTGTAGGGTGCTGCACCTGGCAAGGAATAACCCCAAGTACCAGGGTCAGGGGTGATCTGCTGGAGAGCAGCTCTGCAGAGAAGACCAGGGAGTCTTTGTGGATGACAAAGTGTTGAACAGAAGAGAACATTTTTTCCATATATGGGAAGGCGATCACAGAATGTTAAGGGGTTGCTCTAATCCTATCCTGTGCTGTAGCCTTATCCTAGAAGATCACCAAATTTGTCAGGCATGATTTCCCCTTTGTAAAGGCATATTACCTGTTACCAATCACCTCCTCAATTTCCATGTGCCTTAGCAAAGTTTCCAGTAGAATTTGTTTGATGGTCTTGTCTGGCACTGAAGTGAGACTGACTGCTTTTTATTTCCCTGGGTCTTTTTTACTCTTTTAAAAAATGCATGTTATGTTTCCTTTTTTCCATTCATTAGGGACTTCACCTGACTGCCATGATTTTTCAAAAAATTATGGATAGTTGTTGTAGATGTCAGCGAACCCAATGGGAAGAATGATGATGTCTAACTCCATTTCAGAAGGCTGAATGATTTCTTTATTATAATTATGTTATAATACATTAATATGCTATATAAAAGAGGATACTAAATACTACATGCTACTTTCTCTAACTATCATATCTCACTCACTCACAACTTGTGACCCTGTTCTCCGGAGTCCAGACACAGGTGGATCCGATTGGCCATTGAAATGAACAGGGCTAATGCCTTTATTAATGTTCAGCTCTTTATTAAAAAGATCAGCTGGGCAGGGGGCTCAACGCAGAGTTCGCCCCCGCGGTTGTAGCTTTCCCAGGCAGCCGAAAGGAAGGAGGCGTGCAGAGTCGGTCGCTGGAGTCCCGAGCAGCAGCTGTCCTTTCTCCTTTTCTTGTAGCACACTGGTAGCCTGAGGATGAGGAGGCGTGGTGTGCAGAGTCTGTTGCTGAAGTCCAGAACAACAGCTGTCCCCGCTCCTTCCGTGGTGGCAGCACCAGGGCTCTGTCTCTCTCGCCCTGCTTCTCAGAGCCTAATCTAGTCTGTTCTTTCTTAGGTGATGGCGACGGTTGAAAGTCAATCAGGGGATGTGTTTCCCTCTTCCTCAGCTAGGGCATTTGTCTAGACTCCTCTATTGTGTTCAGTTTTTGATTTATATTTCTTTTTAGCTCTTAAAAATACTCCCATGATCCTAAGGGGTTTTTATTTGCATGTTAGTCCCAGAATGGCAGCATGGAGGGGTGGGAGGCCAGTTATCTTCAGGTAGTTTAGAGAAAACAAACAGAGCAATTAGCTAATTAGCATTTCAATATCGGTACTTAGCTAGAGTTAGTAATTTTTTTAGTGTTGCCATGGGAACCAGGAGGGCCCTGCCCGCGTCTCTGGGGAACACGTGGAAACTGTTCATAACAGCCATCAGGCCCAAACAATCCACCATGGTCCAACCAAGCGCTCACTCTGGGTAAACAATTCTCCAAACACATCCCACAAGAGAAAAATAAGGAGCAGAAATAGAAATTGTTTTCTCTTTAATTTCTCTCTGTGCACCTCAATAAAAAATCCTGAGAGAGAGAGAAATGTGCTTGCCACAGATCTGCTAGCTCCCTTAGGACATATGGAGGAGTCTCATTGGGTTCCATGGACTTGTACACACTCAGGTTCCTTAGGTGGTGTTGAAAGTGATCCTCTCCTATGGTGGACCTAGGGATTTTATTTTCCTGATTGCTAAATTTTCTGTTCTGGACTTGGGAAGCATGGTTGGAGAACATAATCAGAGAACAGACCCTGGACTTCAAGCACAAAAACTTGGCCTTTTTCAGAGAACTTGTAGGTGAGAATGAGAATAGGAGGTATCTCTGAAGTAGAAAGGATTCCAGCAAAGCTTGTTGGCCTTCAGGGACAGCATTCTCCAAGTACAAAAATGGTCCATCCTCATGGAAACAAGGGGATATATTAGAAGGCCAGCTTGATGAAGCAAGCAAGTTGTGACACATCTTCAACCAAAAAATGCAAATACAGATTGGGGACACAGGCAGGATCCAGAGAAGGAATAAATAAACACTGCCAAGGCATGTAGAGGCAGAATAAGGGAAGCCAGAATTCCTGCCCTGGCTTACAAGAAATGTCAGGGGCAGTGGATTGTTTTACTACTGCATTAGTCACAGGCGGCTGAACATTGCAGGATGGGGTAGGTGATTCGGTGACAGCAGGCAGGTCTACACCACCCTGCTTGTTGTCACCAGCAAAGTCTGCCAGGCCTCTGCACTCAGTGAAGGAGAAGAGGAGCTACCAGCCTAGCTTGATGTTCAAGTCAGGGGTCATGCAGGAGCACTTAACACATCCTGGGACCTGTTCTTCTGCACCCCAGGGTGCTGAGGGAGGTAGCTGATGTCTTTATACAACCAGTTTCCATCAGCTCTCCAAGGCTGTAGATACCTCAACAACTGGAGAAAGCGAAGTGTCAGAGCGGCCTTCAAAAAAGGGCAAAACCCACCTTGATATGCCTGTTGGCTGGCCATCAGTCTGGGGTAAAATCAAGGAGGGAGACATCCTGGAGCCTGCATTTGGGGACCTGAGAGAGAAGACAGTGATGGGGAGCAGTTGACAAGAATTTACCAAGGGATTTGTTGCTGCTGGAGAAACATTCTCTGCAGTAAAACTCTTAATTCAAAGATTTTACATTTGCAGAAATAAATGAGCATGAATAAACCTTCATCTGAAGTAAACACAAATTGAGCTACATGATGTTTACTTCAACTGTAAAATGCTTACTCTTTTAGAGGTTGATTGGTTGAAAAGTGGGACTCAGTGCCAAATTCTTGTAACTCCCAAGATTAGATGGAAGAGCACCTGATGTATTTATTCAACAGAAAAATTATTCTACTTTTGCTGCATTTTATCCTTTTGTGTGTTGGCTATATTATGTGGGATGTTAAATATGTACATAATGAACATATTCTTAGGGATATAACTTTCTATCCTTCAATATGTTTTCCTGAATACAATGAATGATCATTCTATGGAATAGTGAATACGTACCATCCTAACAGCAGCACTAGCCACTCTCATTTCTAGTTTCAGAAAATAAAATGCAAACTGGTTTCTCCTATTTCTCCTATTGCACAAGAGCTGAAAATACAGGATTCAGTAAAACACATTTGTTTGTTAAGAGAAAGATCCAAAAGGAAAGACCTGTAAAAATATTTTAGATTCCTGAATATGTGTTCCTCCTTTAGTGTTCACTGAGTCTTCAGGATGACTGTCTGCAAATATGAAGCCTGATTTTCAATTAGTGGGAGTCAGCTCAGCTCCATTAAGGCCCAATCTACAAGGCAAGGTGGCTTCTGAGTGTCAGGCTCAGTATAAATGCAACACTTAGAATCTTGAAAAGGAAATTCAGTTTAGCTATGAAATTGATGTATTTTTATGAGCTGATATGAGACATGAGAGAAGGTCTTCCCCATTATTAAGAACAGAAATAAAATTTAATCACACTTCCCAAATAGTTAGCTCATAAATAAAAAAAACCCACACTGAAAATGATGTTACAGAAGCAGAAGAATAGTATGGAAACATACATGATACATACATTTAGTAATTCTACAGAGCTTCCCTAATGCAGAAAGCAGCAACTAATCTTTGAAGCACTGTCTTTCAAATATAAAATGAAACAACTTTTCAGGTATCTGCCAAAGCACCTGTAGAAGTAATGTTAGAAATAATGAAGAAACAGTTTTACTTAGAGTCCCAAGACAGAAAGAAGGGAATTATACAAAGGAAAAATTCCCTTCCATTTCATTAAGAACAATGGACTAATTTTTTTCCGGAATAAAATAATCAGCTTGTTTATTGTGTCCTTCTTTATTATGCTGTTCACAGTACTCATCACAAATCTTACAAATGCAGTCTTACTCTCCCCTTACTACTGCAGCTGCAGTGATGTATAATTTGAGTTCTTAGCAGATTCAAGTCTTATTGCAGTCTTCTCTTATGGAACTTCTAGTAAGAAATAAGGAAATTAGTTTGATGTGTTATTGTTTAGGAATGGTATTCTCCAGTATTGTGCTCCCACTAAAACCATGCACTGCTCGCTCCCTCTCCCCGCTCTCTGGTGCAGTGTGCTGGGGAGGGGAGCTGGGGACACAAAGGCAAAGATCACCGGTTGAGGTAAGAACAATTTACTGGAAACAGCAATGAGATAAGAAAATGAACAGAAGCAGCAACAATATTAATGCCAGAATGTACAAAGGAAAGTGATTCGCATGTAAAATTCTCACCTACAACCATGACCAGGAGGGAGCCCTTCTCCCTGGAAGAGACTCCCCCCACTCCTGGGGGAATTCAGGTAGAATAGAATAACTTTTGGGTTCTGGCCATTCCCCTCCTGGCTACTGCAAATAATGAACCCTGTCCTGGCTGGAATCAGGATAGACGTGAAATAAGTTAATACATTTTTATTTTCTCCCTTCCTTTCTTGTCCTCCTGTTACTGAATTCCCAGATTTCCTCTTCCAAAGTCTTCTGACCACAGTCTGTTGTAACTGGGGCCTTTGAAATGGCTTAGAGAGCAGGTATATAACCCGAAGCTAGGTCTTGACATGGTAGAAATAACTGCAGCCATTATAATTATGGAAGAACAACTTACTACCTGAAAGAACAACCTGAAAGAACAACTACTTATAGAGATCACTTCATTAAAAGAGGCAGGCTGATCTCAGTTTTGTCCCCTCACACTGTCCTTGAGATCTCTTCTTGAGGTAAAATTAAGTGTTCAAAATTTCAAGTAGAAATCTCACAAACCCTTTAAGAAAATGCTTTGGGGGTAGGAGTTTCAAGGCTAGTATAATAGGAAGCTGTTTTGCATCCTCCACATTGAAACTGCCTCTGAAATTTTTTATACCTCAGTTAGAGATCTGTTAAGCAGAAAGCCATGAAAAAGCTCTTCTTTGGCTGTGCAAGCAAGCATCTGATGGAGATTGGACAGTCACAACAAAAAGAGCTGCTGCTAAGTGAAACATATAAATTCAGAAGCTTAAGTCAGAAAAAAGGGAGAAAAGCAGGACCAGAAGCACTGATTAGCTTGCACATACAAGCTTATCTGTACCCCCTGTGAAACAGATATTTTCTTAGCAGGCACACTTCCACTGCAAAGGCATATAATATGTAACCAGTCTTAGAAAACCCCTCAAGACTACCTTTAATCAGGTGCATCTGAGCATGATTTAAAAGAATGAGTTATGAACAAAGTGGGTGGTTGCATGTGGGAAGTGAATGAAGTTATTCGGCAGTGAGGAGTTAACGAATTCTGGTTGGTGTTGCTATTTTTGTTTAAGGCACACTGAGTTGCTGGAGTATTAATACAACCTTCAACTAATCAGTTGCTTAGTCTTTAACCATTATAGGGTATTAGAAAAGGTATCTTCCCAGACCCCAAAACTAGTTCAATTAAGTTGTCTGGAAAATGAGCTACAATCTGGCTTTTCTGATCAACTACTTCACAGTACAAATGTGTTTCACAATATAAACATTCCTCTTCCTAGAGAAAGAAACGGGTCCCTATCAGTAATAAGAAGATTTTAATGTACACAAAATCTTGTATTTCTGCTGAACTATACTGCCAAAAGTATAGACAAGTATAAACCCCAGTTTTGTTTTCTGATGTAAAATGCAATTGCCCACTTTTTCTTTTGTAATTTGGCTGTGTCAAAATAGCCTGTTTTTTTTCAGTTCAAACTTAACTGCTCAGCTGAGGAGTGAAAGATGCAAATGAGACTTTTT
The DNA here is from genome assembly GCF_024509145.1 of Vidua macroura. Taxonomy (NCBI): domain Eukaryota; kingdom Metazoa; phylum Chordata; class Aves; order Passeriformes; family Viduidae; genus Vidua; species Vidua macroura. Next base: position 59,389,891 of record NC_071611.1, read on the forward strand.
CTGCAGGTCAGCCTTCCTTATGTTATAGATACATATTATAATATTGGCTTTTTGGAAATGTTAAAATGGATTTTATATGTGTAGTGTTAAAGTAACTTTGTTATAAAGATTTAGTTTTTATTTCTGTTGTTAATTAAGCTTAGACATAGTAGTGAAATAGCTATGCTTGTGTTAAAATGCTTGCTTGGATGGGATAACATCCAATGAACACAGGATGAGGACACCTCACAGATATGCCAACTATCAGCACTCACCATCTGAAGACAGTGTGGGCCAAGGCCCAAACTGGAAGTGATAAGCAGAAGGAGCCAAAGCCACAGCTGAGAAACATGCATGCTCTAAAAAGTCAGACCTGAGCAGGGGCCATATAAAATATTCCTGGAAAATGTAAACTAGTTTATGGATATGCATGACAATCTATGAATATGCAATCGGCTGATGTAAGGGAAAAGGTATTTAAGGGGTATCACTGAAGGTAACAGTGTGTTCTTGGCTGAGTGCCAAGACACACCTGGCAGTAATAACCTTTGCTCTATAGCCCTTGTTTCCTATTGTCCTTTATTAAACTTTTTACACTTTCACAGGAGAGTGAACATGTTTTTCACACTTATAATTTGATATTTTTTAATAAATAAATTTTGTGATTCTATAGATGAGGTGAAATCAGGAAGTCTAACAACAACCATTTCAAAATCATTGCCCATTACTTCAGTTCAGCCAGTTCAAGATTCCTAAAAATACATGGGATTTAAGTTTTGCAACAGCAGAACATGCTTTGAGGTTAATGTTTGAGGAGCATCACCACTCATAGCAAGAAATCAACAGGGGTAACTGAGAGGTCCATGACATTTTGCAGTCAGAAACTTGCTTGGTTATTTTACATTTCTGCATGATTTCCCTGATGTGACGCACCAGACACACTGGGCATCACTGGAACATAGTTAATTATTGTTTAAAATGGTCTAGGTTTTGCTAGCACACAGCTCTCTGTAATAGCCCAGGCACATCCAGCTTTGTTAGTTTCCCAGTGTACCCTGGCCACCTGCTGTGCTGTGCAAAACACCTCTGGAGCAACCATGTGTTTCCAGGAGTTGCCACACCTCTCTTGTACCCAGACCACCATCTAACTGATCATAACCCTGTTTGGGATTGTGCCTGGGTGTTGGCAATCCCCTTCTGTGCAGTGAAGATGGCCTTCCCTCTTGATAGTTATTACTGCAGTACTGGATACCAATTATATGACAGTTTCAAAACCTGTCTGTCTTTATCATGGAATCTATCTACCCAGAGCTTCCACTGAAGAATGGCATACATTCATGACTTCTAATCTTGTAGGCTTGGGAGGTCTGTAGTTGCTGCAAATACAGCTATAAACTCATTGACTAGCACTTACACTTTTCAGGAGGTAATGTTCTACCTAAATCTCTTGGGAAAAAAAAAAAGAATTTTAAAAGAAAAAAATAATAGAATTAAGCATTTTCTATAACATCCATTTTTGAGAATAAAATTAGAAATCAGTGTTGATACCGTGGGAGTTACAGAACTTGTCCTGGGTATGTATGGGAGTTTCTTTTGTTTTCCCTCAGCCCAGCCGGTGTTTCTGCTTGTATTTGTCTTGGAACCTGTAGGGTTGGCACACAGCAAAACTTTTGTAGGGTCACAGAGTAGAAGTTCTCTTTCTCAAATTACACATCCAGAGCAGAAATTGTATTTTTGGCTGGTACTTATCTGGGTGTCCAGCCATCCATTCCTCTCTCACTTGACAGAGCAATGGGATAAAACGCCTCTTCCCCTAGACAGTGAAGGACTCACTGAGAAACTGTGGTAGGCCCCAGCTGTTTTTCTGCAGCTCTGTGTGGATGACTGAGAAAAAGGAGCCTATTCAATTTGCATAAATTAACTGCCTCTTACAAAGGCTTAGTCATGGCTTTTTTTTTTTTTTTCTCCCTGTTGTATCTAATAGAAAAAAAAATCCCAAATTACAGTGTTTTAACACTGATAATGTGTGAATGAGTGTGACTTACTAGGGACCAAGATTCTCAACACAGACAATCCACCTTGCCTTCTCGGTCTTTCTGTCATGGTGTACTATTTAAAGCATCATACTTGCATATCAAATGAGCCTGTGAGTCACGACAGAACTTCTGAATCACAAGAATCCATGCTTGTGCCACGGATGAAAAAAAATATCTTCACTGTGAATGCTAGCAGGCAGCAGATAATTGAATACCTGTGTGTATGTGAGTAGATGTCCAAAGCAGAACTTCTGCATTCCCAGGAAGCAGCTTTGATTGTTGCAAGGGTCGCAGGGTGGACTCATAAATGCTGATAATAGCTGGTTTAAATACAGATGTCATGTCCTGCATTTTGCCATTCTGGAACGGATTTAAGAAACCACTTAAGAGGATGATGACATATTCTGCTTCTGCACACAGACTATTTATTCAGGTTAGGAAAGCTGGAGTCTGGAAAAGGGTGGGTAAAAAAAAAAAAAAAAAAAGAAAAAAAAAAGACAATTCCCTGGGAGTGACGGGAGACTGGAGACCAGAGGGCTGAGTGAAGATGAGTGCCAGGAGATGCCCAGTGACACAGCAGGAGCCTATGTGACATTTTGCCTGACAACACTGGGTCAGCAGTGACCTCCCTGCTGCAGACTGAGGTTGACAATTGGGAGGCTAGTGCTGAGGGAAGTGAGGATGTAAGTGCATAGCTCAGTCCCCGGATTCTTGATGAGCTGTCATTCAATATGCCTCATCTGGAAAACCTTGACAACTTGCATCATATTTTTAATTTAATGATTTTTAAAGAATTTCAGAGCAAAGACTTACGAATGTATACCAACTGATGTGCACAGATGCTTTGGATTAGAGATACCACTGCTCTTTCCCGCAAGCATTAAAAGAAACGATGAAAGGAAAAAAGCACAGGAAGTATTTATCTCGATGATTTTGAGTGCTTTTTTCTCTATTTAAGATTTTTCTGCCATAGTGGAGTGATAAAATTCCAAAAAACTTAAAATTTTAAAAAACTTTACACTGAGTATTTAGCTAATCTGTTTTATCAGAAATAACACAAGATAGGGTACCACACAGAGTGTAGTTTTGACCATCCCACTAGCTCATATGAGAATGACAGACCTCTAGCCACATTATTCATGTGAAAGTATATTATGGTATCTCCACTAGAATTGTGGAGATACTGATGCTGTGCTCCACATTCTTCTTATTAGCCATTAATAAAAAAAAAAAACAAAATTTCACTGTTACACAAATAGGAAGAGTAGCAAATAATAGAATCTTCTGTGATCTGGACATCTTGACTGCTTTGTCTCAAGCAAATTGTGCATACAAAGACAGAAAAAATATAAGGTGTATGCTCATGAGTGACTAATGTATATTGTATTGATTCTGCAGCTAACTGAAACATAGGATTAATTGTGGTCTATATGGCAATATGACTTGTCAGTGCAATAGCACAAGCAAAATGGCAAACATGCTGGTTTTAGCTGTATAAATAGGGACATTACATAACCTCTGCATTTCACTTTACCATGATTGTTTCTAGCATATGGCATTCAGTTCTCAACGTCCGTGACAGACACTGAAATCAGACAGAATCAGAAAAAGACATAAGGAATGTTTAACCTGGGAAAATAGGCTGTATCTTGAAGGACAAAAAATACAATCCATTTAGCTTGTCAAGCAGAGAGTGAAAGGATCTGCTTGATGCCAGTGAAAGCACAACTTTCATAAAGAGTTTTCCTACTCAATAAAAATATATTTTTTGTTTGGGAATCCAATGTGAACAAATTCAAATTATAAATAAAGGGTTTTTTGGTGTGTTTTTTGTTTTTCTGGGTTTTTTTTGTTTGTTTGTTTGTTTTGTTTTGTTTTGTTTTGTTTTGTTTTGCCAGGAGAGGTAGTTTTCAATAAGAATAGTTTGGCACACCTTATTGAAGACCATAATGAATTGTCTACTACTGCCAAATTATTAATCAAGGTCTTCCTAGAGATATTTAAATAAACATACACAACCTCAGGTGTTGCTAGTGGCACATATTACATAGATAATCAGCTATAGGATCACTGTTGTCTCTTATTTATACAAAATTTTGCTACATATATGAATGAAGGGAAAAGCCATGGAACACATCACAGTTTAATGGCCTTGCATTTAGTGTCTCAGCTTAAAACCTGAACGGAAAAGGACATCTCTTCATGTCACTATGTGAAAAACTGAAAAACACATTTAAAAAAAATTTACTGGAAGTTTTAAGGAAGTCTGAAGAAAACTTGTGTAAACCATAACAATCCTGGAATACAGCAAGGCAACAAAACATGTCTGAGAAAAAATTTGAATGTGATAGTATTCAACCATTTACTTGGGCTGAGGCCAACTACATGACATTCAACAAGGTCAAGTGCTGGGTCCTGCCCCTGTGTCAGAACAGTCCCCTGCAGTGCTATAGGCTGGGGCAGAGTGGCTGGAAAGCTGATGGCAGGAAAAGACCTGGGGGTGCTGTTTGACAGCAGCTGAACATGACACAGTGTGTTCCCAGTGGCCAGAAAGGCAGAAGCATCCTGGTGTGAATCAGCAACAGTGTGGCCAGTAGGACCAGGGCAATGATTGTCTCCCTGTATTCAGCACTGGTGAGGCCACACCTCAAGTTCAAGTGTCCAGTTCTGGGCTCCTCACTACAAGAAAGACGTTGAGGTGCGGGAGTGTGTCCAGAGAACGGCAATGGAGCTGGGGAAGGCTCTGGAGCACAGGTTTGATGAGGGGTAGCTGAGGGACCTGGGGCTGTGTAGTCTGGAGAGGCTGAGGGAAGACCTTATCGCCCCCTACAACTGCCTGAAAGGAGTGTTGGGGCTGGGTTCTTCTCCCAGGCTATCCCAGCAATAGGACAAGAGGACAGAATCTCAAGCTGCACCATGGCAGGTTCAGTTTGGACATTAGGAAGAATTTCTTCATAGAAAGGGTTGTTAAACATTGGAACAGACTACCCGGGGAGATGGTGGAGTCACCGTCCCTGGCAGTGTTCAAGAAACAACTGGATGTTTCTGACACTGGCACTCAGTGCTGTGGTCTAGTGGTGTGCAGTCAAAGGCTGGACTCAATGATCTTAGAGGTATTTTCCAGCCTAAAAGATTCTGTGTGTGATATGCAGGAGAAAGACTACAGCATAAGGAGGAGTTGCAGAAAAACAGAATTGAAAAAATGCTGTTAGTTACAATCTAGTCAATAAATTGAGGTGAGGAAGTAAAGAACACCAAGCATGAGGAAACAATGTTCTTGGAAACTCTTGGCTATAAAGGACAAAAGTGATCCAATGCTTCTTAACATTGATTTATGGCCTCTGCAACATTTCTTTATGTCTTGGTGTTCTGCTTTGTGGTAGTATGTTGTCTATCTGTGTGTTCATAATGCTTCAGTCAGTAAAGTTTGTCCAGATGCACTTCCAGCAGAACAATTTTGCCTCGGCATTGCCTTTGGGAATAGCTCTGTGATTATTTTGTGAATTCTGTCAGGATTCTATTCTGGAGGTGGCAACAAGAACATGGGTATGTGACTCAGTATGTATCCCTCATGTCAACTTGAGACTCAAGAAGAGCACTCCATAAAATTGTGAACACTGTTATTACCTTTGGGGAAAAAAAAAAAAAGACAGATATCTTCAGAAGAAGGAAGATACTTAGAATCACAAAATGGTTTAGGGTTTTTTGACATTTAAACTAATCTATACCAAACCCTCTATCACAAGCAGGGACACCTTCCACTAGTCCAGGTTACTCAAAACCCATCCAACCTGGTCTTGAATGCCTCCAGAGATAGAGCATCCATAGCTTCTCTGGGAATGTGGTCCATTGTCTCACCATCATTACAGTACAAAATTTATTTCTTATGGCCAATCTCAATTGACAGTCTTTCAGTTTTAAATGGCTACCCCTTGTGCTATCACTAAAGGTTCAGGTAAACAGGTTTCTTATAAGAAATAATTATATGAGATCAATGTAAGAAAAATATATGTTGAAAAACCACAATAAAATCTCTACTGGAGTCTTTTCTTCTCCAGGCTAAACAATCTCAACTCTCTGTCTTCACAGGAGGGGTGCTTCAGGCCACTCATCAACTTCATCACCTTACTTTAACAAGTCCTTGTCTTTTCTGTGCTGAGAACTCAAGAGCTGGATGCAGTACTGCAGGTGGTGTCTCACAAGAGCAGAGCAAAGGGACAGAATCCTCTCCCTCACCCTGCTGGCCATACTGCTCTACAGGCTGGGAACAGGCTGGCTGGGAAGTGGCCCAGGGAAAAGCCCCTAGGGTAATGGTCATGGTAATGGAGCATGAGCCAGAGTGTGCCCAGGTGGCCAAGAAGGTCAATGGCATCCTGTTGTGTATCAGTGTGGTGGTGAACAGGACTAGGGAAGAGATTTCCTCCTGTGCTTGATACAGATGAGGCTGCATCACAAATCCAGTGTTCAGTATTGAGCCACTCAATTAACGAAAGATTTGAGGTACTGGAGCAGGTGCAGAGAAGGGCAATGAAATGGGTGAAGGTTATGGAGCACAAGTCCTATGAGAAGCAGTTGAGGGAGCTGGGGGTATTTAGTCCGGATGAAAGGAAGTTGACCTTATCATTCTCCACAACTACCTGGAAGGAGTTTGTAGCAGGATGGGGGTCGGCCTCTTCTCCCAGGCAACCAGCAACAGGACCAGAAGACACAGTCTTCAGCTGTGCAAGGGAAGGTTTCGATTGGACATTAGGAAGAATTTCTTCACAGAAGGGGTGATTGGGCATTGGAATGAACTGTCCAGTGGGAAGGTGGAGTCACCATTCCTGGAGGTGCTTAAGGAAGGAGTGGGCGTGGCACTCAGCGCTATGGTCTGTTTGACATGATAGTGTTTGGTCACAAGTTGGACTCTGATCTTTTCCAACGTAACTGATTCTGTGAATCTGTGATAAAAGCTTGAATTGACGCTATCTGTTGTGGCTCTAGAATTGCATACCCAAGTTGTGTTTAGGAGCAAATGATTTGATACTAGCTGATGCCCATCAAATGCACCACATGTCCATACCTGTGTCCATACCTAATACTACATACCTTACATGTCCATGTTTCTACACCTAATACATGATTCCTACATGAATAAGTTTACAGATTGCATGTGAAACCAGATTTCTGTTTGGTAGAAATGTCTCAGATTTCCTAGTCTTTACTAAGAGAAAACTGTGGAAGTATAAAAATAAAACTACTGGAGGACCTCACGAAAAGATTTCAGAAGGAGAATTTTTTTGTGGTTTCGTGTATGCAGTCATCATTAGCTTCCTTCAACCAAGAGGAAAACCATCCAAGCATACAACTAGTGGTCACAAGCAGACACTGCATTACTTGAAATGTAGATACAAGACAAATCTACAACCAAAAAAACAAAACATGGAAAAGGAATTTGAATTTGCAGCTCAATCTGCTCAAACTGCCAGCATAAACACATTTATTGGGTGTCCAGATGACACATACTTATACTACATTCAGCTTATATGATTCAGTGCTGAAGAGTCAGGAAGGCAGAAAAAACAGTGGTTTTATGAAAAAGACACTACGAAAAATCCTCTGAAATACTAAGCAAAATATGGACAAAAACAAGGACTGAGGAAATGAATAGAGAGAAGGTTAATGTATATCCAAATCTGTAATTTTCCAGCTATAGGCAATCAAGTTTTTTCATGTTCACGTGGTCTTTACAGAGGGTACTGACTATTGGCCATAATGTTTCTAACTAGGTAAACAGCATCCCATGAAGCCCTGTTAGGAAAGGGTGAGGTTGGGAAGTGTTAGTGAAAAAATGAACATTATGATCAGCCTTTAAGTGATGAAAATTCCACTTTTTCCTACTTGTCACATGTATTTGCCTTTTTGGGAAGTAAGAGGGCTTTTGTCAACTTTTCAGACTGACCTTGGATGAATATGTGCATCTGCAAAATGTTGCTTCTTTTCTCTCATCTTTCCTCCTTTCTTTCAGTCTCTGTCCTTCTTTAAGAGGAACTATTGGGAAGTTCAAAATATTGTATACCTCAAATTAGAGACCACCACTTTAAGATGGATTCAAAATCCTGTTTTGGATGCAAAGCAGGAAGTTTCTGTCAAGAAGTCATTGAAATAAATTTCTTTTCCATTTCAGAACTGGTAATCCATAAAACTATGTATCTGTGAATAAGTAAGTTAGTTAATTTAGTGTAAATACATCATTATTACAAATGGAATTCAATAAATGTTTGGTTATTTTTTAAATTCTCACAGTTTATATATTTATGTTTAACTATCTTATGTAATGAAGTGATGAACTAATAATACTCTGATGTCATTTTTATATTTCTAATAGACTTCCTTCAACCTGATCACAAAACTTTTCATTATGATTTTGCTGCTTTACTGAACACTGGCACACTTGAAGAGATCCTTCAAACAGCTTAGAAGTGCAACTGCTGGTCAAAACATTGCAATTTTTAAGTAATTTTACAGGAGTAGGTTTGGATGCACGGACTATTGATTACATGTGTGAATTAGATTATTCATCATGGTTCAGAGTTCACAAATTGCTCAAAAAAAATTAATTCCAGCATCGGTGGAATTTGCTCTTTGGTAAAGCAGAAAAGGCGTTCATGTGTATAGGCGTTCAGCAATATAACAGAAATAAATTGTAACATCTCACTTTAATTCCTTACGACAATTTATTTGTGACTACATGTCTAAAAGTGTTTTGTCTTCTGTTAGCAATGCAAAGTTAGATAAATCATCACTGATAGTATGTTGGAGATTATTATTTGGTTTTATTGATTTTAAGCATGAAAATGAGACTAACAACAAAGTCTACTTTGAACAGTTACCTACAGTGGTCTATGATATTGCCATGACTAGGGATGAGCCAATCCCATTCTGTCATGTGTCTTGGCTCTACCATACAATGTAATTCCATGGATAAAGTTTCTCAGTGAAAGTTCTCAGACAATAACAGCAAGTCATGTCTCCATTTTTCTTCATAAATCTCTGTTAACAGCAGCAGACACCCAAATTCTATTGCATTCTCTTTTAACATGATCAGAGGTAAAGTCCACCAAGCACATTGATTCATCCTTTTTGTCTTGTGGAAAATACAACAAATTTGTCAACAAAATATTTTGACATATTCACCTTGTGCTTCTAATGAGAGATGAGTTTTACTGATATTTGTGTAGCATTTGCTCTCTCTCCTTAATAATGTTTCTGTTAATTGTAGTTAATACAATTCCTGTTATGAACAAGCCTTGGCAGTAAAACAGAAAAACTTTGTGAGTGTAAGAACTAACATCAGCCAATCTGCGTTTCAGTTAATCATGTATCTGTGAGCAAGTAGAATGTGCCATTTCTAAGTTCTAATGATGGGATATTTTATGACAGTACAATGCCAGTACTGGCCTCTTTAGGAGATAGGAAGCATCAGAAAGTAACTCCAGCATCCCCTGGCAGTGTCTGAACCTTGCCTTCCCAAGGCTTTGTAGACTTATATATCAAAGGCTGAAAGCTCCAGCTGGGACCTGCAGAGTGAATACTCATGGTCGCAAATGACAAAGAGGCTGTTTTTATTGTGATTTCTTCATATTCTTTTGGAATGTGGTAATTTTCACTTTTAGGTGGAGTTGGAAAAGTTAAGTAATGTAACATATTCTGATTATATAATTTTTGTGGGAAAATAAGGTGTATGAAGTAGCCCATGCTAGATTAAAACCTAGCTCCCAACTTAATTTCTCACTTGAGAGTACGTATTTATCAAGCTTCACTCCTTTGGTTTTTTTTTTTTTTTGGTTTGGTTTTTTTTTTTTTTTTTTTTTTTGGTTTTTTTTAATAATCCAAAGGATTATTAAAGTAGCTGTATAATCAGCTCTTCCTTATCCAGGAAAAAAGTTAATTATTGGCACATAAATCAACTATATTTTTTTTCCTCTCCTCTTACCTAGTTGCTATGTTACAAATTACGGACAAGGTCAATTTTGATCATAAATGCTATAATAACATTCATTGCCAGATCAGAGTAATGATTCTCATATCCTGGCACTCAGGCTGCACAGGCACTGACCTCAACAGGCTCATGAAAGAGGTGTTTCTTGTTGGTGGCAAACATCCCATCAACTACTTTTTGAAAGCAGTAGGGAGAAGCAGGTTTCTTTTTCTTATATTTCTCAGATGTTGCAGGATCAGCTTAGGTGCTCAGAGACTTTGAATCAAGTAATTGAATTCTTCCTTGGCACAGTGTGAAGAAAAGATCAGAAAGTGAAAGTGTCAAGGAAAATAAAGGCACTCTTATTCTGTTAAAATCTGTCCTTGTGCTCTTAGAAATACATTGACAAATTATTCTTCTAATCCTGAATATGTTTGGCTTCAGGATTCACTTAAAGACTCAATTCAGTAATTGCCTAGAAATTAATAATTTAGAAGACACAGAGAGTCTGATAAGCTACTGAATAATGAGGCAGATTTTTTTTTTTAAAAAACAGTATTAGATCAAAGTACACACTATTAATTATTAAATGTATTAACACATATATGATAGTATTAAATTCTACTAAAAGAACACCCATTGCATGATTTATAAGAGGCTAAATGTCTCTCTCCAGACCATCAACTATTTAGGGGAAAGAGAAAAAAAAAAAAAGCTACTCCTTAAAATAATTACTATGTAACAGTCACAATAGAGCATTACACTTCTATTCCAGATGGTGAAGTGCCAAGCCCAGTTTATCCCCAAAAAACCTAAACATACATTAGTCTTACAACATTTTGGAACAATGACTCAGTTTTTCATAGTTGGCCAAGGTCACTCATGTAAGTATCTAGGTGGCAAATTAAGTAAGTAACTGGTTGCAAATTAAAATCCAAAAAATCTGGAAGTTTGGAAGTTTGGAAGTTTGGAAGGAAGTTTGGAAGTTTGGAAGTTTGGAAGTTTGGAAGTTTGGAAGGAAGTTTGGAAGGAAGTTTGGAAGGAAGTTTGGAAGTTTGGAAGTTTGGAAGGAAGTTTGGAAGGAAGTTTGGAAGGAAGGAAGTTAGGAAGGAAGGAAGTTTGGAAGGAAGTTCGGAAGGAAGGAAGGAAGTTTGGAAGGAAGGAAGTTTGGAAGGAAGGAAGTTTGGAAGGAAGTTTGGAAGTTTGGAAGTTTAGAAGTTTGGAAGTTTGGAAGGAAGTTTGGAAGTTTGGAAGTTTGGAAGGAAGTTTGGAAGGAAGGAAGTTTGGAAGGAAGTTTGGAAGGAAGGAAGGAAGATTGGAAGGAAGGAAGTTTGGAAGGAAGTTTGGAAGGAAGTTTGGAAGTTTGGAAGTTTGGAAGGAAGTTTGGAAGGAAGGAAGTTTGGAAGGAAGGAAGTTTGGAAGGAAGTTTGGAAGTTTGGAAGTTTGGAAGTTTGGAAGTTTGGAAGGAAGTTTGGAAGGAGGGAAGTTTGGAAGGAAGTTTGGAAGGAAGTTTGGAAGGAAGTTTGGAAGTTTGGAAGTTTGGAAGGAAGTTTGGAAGTTTGGAAGTTTGGAAGGAAGTTTGGAAGGAAGTTTGGAAGGAAGTAAGTTTGGAAGGAAGGAAGGAAGTTTGGAAGGAAGTTTGGAAGGAAGTAAGTTTGGAAGTTTGGAAGGAAGTTTGGAAGGAAGTTTGGAAGGAAGGAAGTTTGGAAGGAAGGAAGTTTGGAAGGAAGTTTGGAAGTTTGGAAGGAAGGAAGTTTGGAAGGAAGGAAGTTTGGAAGTTTGGAAGGAAGTTTGGAAGGAAGGAAGTTTGGAAGGAAGGAAGTTTGGAAGGAAGTTTGGAAGGAAGTTTGGAAGGAAGTTTGGAAGTTTGGAAGTTTGGAAGTTTGGAAGTTTGGAAGTTTGGAAGTTTGGAAGTTTGGAAGTTTGGAAGTTTGGAAGTTTGGAAGGAAGGAAGGAAGGAAGGAAGGAAGGAAGGAAGGAAGGAAGGAAGGAAGGAAGGAAGGAAGGAAGGAAGGAAGGAAGGAAGGAAGGAAGTTTGGAAGGAAGGAAGTTTGGAAGGAAGTTTGGAAGGAAGTTTGGAAGGAAGGAAGTTTGGAAGGAAGGAAGTTTGGAAGGAAGTTTGGAAGGAAGTTTGGAAGGAAGTTTGGAAGGAAGGAAGTTTGGAAGGAAGTTTGGAAGGAAGTTTGGAAGGAAGTTTGGAAGGAAGTTTGGAAGGAAGTTTGGAAGGAAGGAAGTTTGGAAGGAAGGAAGTTTGGAAGGAAGTTTGGAAGTAAGTTTGGAAGTTTGGAAGTTTGGAAGTTTGGAAGTTTGGAAGTTTGGAAGGAAGTTTGGAAGGAAGTTTGGAAGGAAGGAAGTTTGGAAGGAAGGAAGTTTGGAAGGAAGGAAGTTTGGAAGGAAGGAAGGAAGTTTGGAAGGAAGGAAGTTTGGAAGGAAGTTTGGAAGGAAGTTTGGAAGGAAGGAAGTTTGGAAGGAAGGAAGGAAGTTTGGAAGGAAGGAAGTTTGGAAGGAAGGAAGGAAGTTTGGAAGGAAGTTTGGAAGGAAGTTTGGAAGGAAGGAAGTTTGGAAGGAAGTTTGGAAGGAAGTTTGGAAGGAAGTTTGGAAGGAAGTTTGGAAGGAAGTTTGGAAGGAAGGAAGTTTGGAAGGAAGTTTGGAAGGAAGGAAGTTTGGAAGGAAGGAAGTTTGGAAGGAAGGAAGGAAGGAAGTTTGGAAGGAAGTTTGGAAGGAAGTTTGGAAGGAAGGAAGGAAGGAAGTTTGGAAGGAAGTTTGGAAGGAAGTTTGGAAGGAAGTTTGGAAGTTTGGAAGTTTGGAAGTTTGGAAGTTTGGAAGTTTGGAAGTTTGGAAGTTTGGAAGTTTGGAAGGAAGGAAGGAAGGAAGGAAGGAAGGAAGGAAGGAAGGAAGGAAGGAAGGAAGGAAGGAAGGAAGGAAGGAAGGAAGGAAGGAAGGAAGGAAGGAAGGAAGGAAGGAAGGAAGTTTGGAAGGAAGTTTGGAAGGAAGGAAGGAAGGAAGTTTGGAAGGAAGGAAGGAAGGAAGTTTGGAAGGAAGGAAGTTTGGAAGGAAGTTTGGAAGGAAGGAAGGAAGTTTGGAAGGAAGGAAGTTTGGAAGTTTGGAAGTTTGGAAGTTTGGAAGTTTGGAAGTTTGGAAGTTTGGAAGTTTGGAAGTTTGGAAGTTTGGAAGTTTGGAAGGAAGGAAGGAAGGAAGGAAGGAAGGAAGGAAGGAAGGAAGGAAGGAAGGAAGGAAGGAAGGAAGGAAGGAAGGAAGGAAGGAAGGAAGGAAGGAAGGAAGGAAGGAAGGAAGGAAGGAAGGGTGTTAACCATTCTTCCACCAGCCGTTTTCCACACCTCCCATGCTTTTCCAGGTGACAGCTGGAAAAAGCAGAAGATACCTCTTTTTGACAGTTCTTCTGACAAGGAAATTGTACAACTTCAGAGTGTTTGGAACACACTAAATTAAAAAAAAAAAAAAATCATAAGCAGTGCACATTTCTCCGTAAAAGTGCTAATGAAACAGACTGTTCCACATTTTCTTCTCTCACATAAATACTATCTGGATTACCTCTCACTCAAATCACTGCACTTCCTTTTTTAAGGAAGTTCGAGGCAATCCCTGAGATTTTTAATGGAAAACTAGGGTTGAAGCAGACAGAGATTCTCAGGAGCAGCCCCCTTCCCCACCAAACACAACTAAGAGGTTCCTCAGAAACACTGAGCTCTGTTGAATATTATTTTGAACAGCAGAGTAAATGAGTTTGGTAGCAGCAGCAGCAGCTCCCTACCTCTCCAGCATGCTGTCCTAGGACAGCTGTGTGCTTCACTTAATGAAAACCAGGCTAATACAGCTCTTGGTACCAAATCTTGAGTTCTTGTGCTGCCTGCTGCCACCAGGGCAAAGGCAAGTCGTTTGAAGCAGCAGCCATTGCTGGGAAAACTGTTTTCACTCCTTTCTTCACAGGAGGATCAAGTGCATTTACCACTGCAGGGCTTGGTCCCTTTGCCCTGTTTCTCATTTCCACTCACCTTATTTCTCAGTAACAAAACCAGCCTTTCCCCCAGTCTTTATCCTTCTCGCCACAAAAGACAATTTTCCTTGTCTGGAGTAATAGCTTGGAAAACAGCTCATTTCAGCTGTAGCCTTGACAACCACAACTGCAACACCCTGAGAAACAACTTTGGAAAAGGGGTGTCTGCAAGTCCTAATTGAGAAAACTTTTGGTGCTATTTTTGAAACATTTATTACTCTGCATTTCAAAGAAACAGAAAGTGTTATTGTGTTTTAAACAGACTAAACTGCATGAAAGATTTTTATGCCGGTTTCTTCTCCAAACTGGATTAATCTGCAAGACTTGTGATTTGTTTTGTGTGCTATTTTCTCATGTCAAAGATGCTAGAAATATCATAAAAAACTGCAATGTGTCTTAAATAACAATTTTATGTCATTGTGAGTTTTCTTAAACTGCAAGACCTCTCACAAGAATTGCCAATACAAGTAAGTAAAAGTCACTTTCATATGTCTATTTTTTCTTTTTTTTTGAACACTCTTTATTGCCTGACTAAGCTGATCTCAAAATCCACATATGAACATCCCACCGATATCAATAAATCCAATATTTTTTTAACTTCATTCTCAGTAACATAACACATTCTTATGCAAGGAAGGCAAGATACAGGCTGATGACTTTCCCATAGCAGACTAAAATTAAATTTATTCTGCACTTTCCTGCTGTGTTTCTCTTTCCTCCCACTATTAGTCTGGAGAGTTTGTAGGAAAGATAATCTGCCATGCATTTGTATAGTGTCAGCACAATGGGGAGTGCAAAGGTCTTTTAATGATAAACCATGTAATGACAAACTTTGCAATCCAGCCTTGAGAATGGTAGTGTCAGTGCCCTTGGTGCCAAGCTCATTTGTCACTTGATAATAAAGTTGATGAATAAAGGTCACTTCAAACATTAATTCAGAGGATGTTCATGGTGTTATCCTTGATCCACACAATTCTGCCTTTGTTAAGTCTTAGTCCAACACTCTCAATAGTGATCCTCTTAGCATGTGTTCATTATGTACTTTGACTTAGCTTGTTGTTGTTCCAGGGACACATTTCTCTGAGTAAACAAAATTAATTTTTCTCTGCCTTTCATTCTCCTGAGGTTGTTTTGTTTTGTTTTGTTTTTCCCCTGTAGACCATATCCATTGAATGAGGCTGCCTGCTTCTGGAAGTTCTGGTACCTCAGCTGGCTCTATTCTCTACTCCTAATGTCTCTTCTAATGTCCAACACAGAGGCCAAGGACAGATAGGACAGTCTGACATTTGAAGGTCTTAAAGGTCTTTTCCAAACTACAAATCCTATTGTAAATTAAATTTCTGCAAGTGGTTGCAGCCCGCAGGTTGGTTGCAAAGCCGAGTTGCCAGACACTTGTAAAACACTACCAGACACATTGTCGAATCTCTCACTGCTTCCCAGGGAGAAACAGGGAGCCTAAAACCCACCGGGCATCTCTCCTGTCGTTCGCTCCTCTTGCACGGAGGAGAGCACATCCTTGGGATGACGGCATCAGCGGCGGGAAGGCCGAGGGTTCGGGGGACACCCCGCGCACCGCCCGGACACCCGTGTCCACCGCCCGCCCGGGGGAAGACAAAGGGGGCGGTGCGGCCTCCCGCCCTCCTTGTGCCGAAACCATTCACCGTAAAGAAAGTCACCAGGGGGTGGGGAAATGGCGACAACTCCCGGAAGCCGCCGGCGGCTCTGAGAGACACCGAGGAAAGGCAGTCCGTGTGGTGGCAGCTCCTAGCCCGTGCCCGCCAAGCCCGACGCCGTCGCTATGAGCTCCCCGCAGCGCCCGCCGCTCGCCCACGTCTTCAAGGGGACCTTCGTGCATTCCAGCGCCTCCGCCCCGATGGAGATCCTCCACGGACACCTTCTGGGGGTGGACGATAACGGGACAGTGAGTGGGGGGCTCGGGCGGGGTGTCGCGGACGCCGGTGCGGTGCGGACGGCGGGGGAGATGCCCGGCAGCCCCTCCCGGTCCGCTCGGCGGGGGCGGTGGTCCCCGGGAGCCACGCTCTGCTACAGGGTCCGCCAGAGGCGGTGACAATGACCTTTTGCGACCCCGAGTCCGCGTCTGGGGGTGGCGAGAGGTAGGGCCGGCTCCGCCGGTCTGTGGAGAGAAAGCGGAACATTTTCGCACTCCTGTCTGTCGGGGCAGGCGCCACGGAGAAGGAATTTCGCACTTGCAGGAGCTGGAGTTAACCGGGATGGAGGGTCTCCTCGGCACGAGTCTGCAGTTGGCATAAATCTGTGCTGAGTGTTCCTGGAACAGCAGCGTGCCTAGATCTGGCATTCTTTCAGATTCTCTGTTTTCTTTCAGTTTCGCAGACTGTTTTTTTATTCTCAGGGTATCTAAACAGTGATAGTGAAAATAGCTATCTTTTTGCACAGCCATCTAAATGAGGGTCTTTTTGTCTTCTTGTCACAAAAATCCCCCCCCATGGCATATACCCATAGAGTTAGAAAGATGGTGATGTTGGGCATTTCAGTAGTATGAACCAAGCTTAAAACAAGCATTGCACTTACTGATAATGTAGGAGAGAGTCTGTCTGAGAAGCAATGTCATTTCCTTAACCCTTATCACACTTGAAGCTCAGTTTCATAGTGCAGGTTGTGCAAGTAGACTGGTTATTTCTTGTAGACTCATTAACATATGGTCACCCTATGTGAAATCTGAAAAAGTAGTTTTCTTTCTTGTGGTTAAATAAAGGCTTCAGTCTGTCAGGCTTCAGTAACATTTGAAATATGTGCAAAACACAGTCTGAGCCCTAACAGTGTGCATTTTCTCTATTCATACAGGTCCATGAGGGCCTGTTTCAAGACAGTCCTTTTATAGCTGTTGAGGAGTCTGGTGCATTGGTGTATTGAAGTCTGTGAGGAGCTGTATTTGATGAACAGGAGTGGAGTAAAAACTTGCATAGTTATATATCGGCTGGTGTTCACTAAAACAATAGATTAGAATGAAAAAAGGTTTGGCTGGTGTAACTTAGGTGCACAAGGCAGAAATTCATACCTCATCCCACTCTCTTTAATGTCAGTTTCTGGAAAAGTGTCTCTACACAGCATCCATATGAAATGAGGATTTTTTAGTGATTTTCTTGAAAAATAGGTATCTTAGTAAGCTACACTTAGGGATCTGTGCTCTCACTTACTCTCTCTTTTTCCTAGGGAACAAGGATTCACAGTATCCTGTTTTCCTTGCATAAATTGGCAGAAGGCTTATTTTCCCCTTTTAATCCATTAAAAAACTATCTTCCTAAAATAAAATCCCCACCAGAATACAGTGACAAGCACTTGTATTTTATTCTCTTTTTATTACAAATTCTGACATTTTAATATTCCAGGGGCTGATACAGTGAGTATGCCATATGCTCTCTTTTCTCCCTATTATTCATAATGTAACCTCATGCAGAACAACCACTGGAATTACAGAAGAGTTGGCTTTTCAATAAAGACATAGTGGTTAGAAAATTACTTACCTTTATTTTTCAAATTTACACCAAAATTGCTTCTGTTTTCCTCCCAGAGATGTAAATTTAACTAAACAGGTATCCTTCTTTTGTCTCATGTTGCTGACTCTATCATGGAAAAATTTTGCATGGTCTCAGACACTGTGTGTCAGAGCTTGTATGAGCAACTGAGTTCTGTTTTGCAGTGTGAGTCCCTGCATGTCCTCCAAGGGATGTAAAATGTCATCTCTCTGCTTTGCCCCAGATGAAAACTAAGTTTTATGAAGAAAAGCATTGCTTTTGATATAAAACCCCAATTTATCATCAAGTTAGCAAAGTAAGGACCAATGTTTAACTGAGTGGTTTGCAGAGCAATGTAGTGTCTCCCTTGAGGAACAGCAAAGAGAAAGACCAGCATTCCTCAGAGTAAAGAAAACAGACATAGGTGCAAAATGTGAGATGTTATTGAAATGTTGGTGTAATTATCCTAGGTGAGTAGAATATTAAGTAAATAGAAAAAATATTATGCTAAAAGCCCTTATGGAAGTCATGAAAACAGCAAGAGTTGCGGAATAAGGATTTTAAACATAATGTTTGATTTAAGCCATTTGGTACAGTGAGTGTCACATGTCAGCTGTACAAAGAGGAAGGAGTACATCTGGAGTTCATTGCTTCCTCTTTCTCAGTGGGCTGGGCAGTTCCTTTAGCAGCTGCATCTAGCAAGTGTTATCTGTCATTTAGCTTCACATTCCAGTTTTGGGAACTAAGCAAACAATAGGCATCATGTCTCTAATTGCAGAAGTCATTTAATAACTGTGGGAAAAGGCAGGGAGGAGAGCATGTGGGAGGGGAAAGAGGGATAGACTCCTTCTCATGTTCACCTCTGAATGTCATAGCCAGGCACTGTTGGATACAAATAAACCGTGTTTCTTCAGCCAGTAAAATTCACTTTCCATTTTCTTGTTAGTGTAATATTTGCACTGTTTGAAGGCACTCAGGGTTTGCTGCATCAGGGTTGATGCACGGTTTAGTTGACCAGCTATGCTTTAATGGAAGAGCTTTGGACATCACTTGGTATACAAAAGGCCTGAATTAGTCACAAGTGTTGGGAGAGCTTTACCCCTGATCTTTGGATGTTTTAGCCCCATTACATGAGTAACGCATGAGAACTTATGGAAGTGTTTGTACAATGGGGTTAGCAGCCACTAATTCTGGGTTTTGTGATATACGTTTCCTGAGGTGCCAGTTATTCTCCTTGACTTCTTTAAAGCTGAAGTTCTTAGTCTTGTGCACTTCTCTTGACACTGTAGTGACTCTGCTGTAGAATTTCTTCTTGCTTCTACAGTGTTGAGGTGCAGAACTAATTTAAAGAACTGTGCATCCAGTTGGTTATCTTGAATGCACAAGCAAATACTGGAACAAATATCCAAGCATACGATCTCAAAGAGCTTAAAGCATTCAGCACCAGAAATGCATCCTAAAGCAATGGGGAACAACTCTTGGCTGACTAAGGAATTCTACTGGGAAGTTTGTTTGAAAAAAATATAGATGTCTTGTTGATTTACCCATAGTCTAATTCAACCATAATAGACCAGCTGTCAATTGAGAATTGATTTCATGTATCCAGCTTCCTTGAAACATATTTTCTTCATTTTTCCATGATTTAGGTATTTTATTTTTCTGCACCCTAAGAGTACATAACAGCCACTGCTTTTCCATGGCAACGCCTGTTTCCAGAATTCTCATCTGGTGTTTCATGCTTTTCTCTCTCTCTGTTTCCCTCCCTCTTCACCCTTCACCCCCCACAGAAGCTCTAACACTGCTCATTCTGCATCCATTTTGACTTCAATATCTGAATGACGTTTTCTTTATTGCACATCAGATATTTCAGTAGGTCTGTATTCCAAGCCTTCTGCAGTTAAATTAAGTTGGATGTATTCCTCTTCGCATGGAGGACAATACTATTTCTGTCAACTATTAATGGAATACTACAATCTTACAATTTTTGCTAGTGTGGTATTTATTTATATGGCATTATTTTAATATTTTTTCTGACTTAAAATGTAAAACATCTGCTCTTTAAACAATATAAATCATACCAACCATAATTAATTTATAAGACGAGGCAGCCAATAACTTTTTGTCTACAATTTAGCAGCATTTACAGTTTAGCAGCTTTGCTTATTTTCGTCTATGGAAAAAACAGAAAATGGTAAATTTCTATGCAAAAGAAGCATACACATTAAAAATGGCATGCAAATAAGTGCTAAACAATGCTTTTTTTCAGTCCTCTTGCTCTTTCTCCTAAGTTTTTTCCTATTGCCATTTTACAAGTACTAAGTCTTGCCTTTTGTAATGTGGTTTTGTTTTTCTTTTTAACTGATGCCCTAAAAAATGCTGTCATGAGGGTGATACAGGCCCTCAGTGTGGACATCATCCCAGGAGCAGAAGGATACTGGTAGCAGAAAAAGTATTCCCTTGAACTTAGGGGAACGAGCTCTTACACCAAGGGAGTTAGAAGACGATGAATTAGTTTCTGGCAGAGGCTGTGGTCAGAGGCAGGAATTTCTGTAAGCTCAGATAGGCAGTCTTTGGCCAGGGGAGACTTTCAAGTCCTCTAAATTGTCAAGTGTTGAGGAAACTTGGATCCCACATGGATCTATAGTGGGCATTGCAGTTCCTAGGCTCCACAGTCTCTGTTTCCTGGGGAGCTGTCATACCTACTAGTGATAGACCAGAGAATCAAAGAGTTGAGAGTCATCTTGTACATTAAAATATCATGGAATTTAAAAATAAATGGGAAATGTGCTAAAATACTGACTAGGAAACAGCAAGTCATCATCAATAGAGTCTATGTTCTCTAGGAGTCAAATGGGGTTGAGTTTGGCTCAAGATTGTAGTGTTTTATTTTGAAATAAACAAAGATATCATCATCCTTTTAGCCCATTCTGTAAAATGAAAATATTATCCACATTTTCCCCTTCAATTTATTTTCTCATCATAGGCAAAGCAGGTAATTTGACCCCTCTGATTGTGAATACTGTACCTGCATTCCTGTAAGTTTGTTATACACCTCTTTACAAGTGACTGTGCTGCTAGCATGATACTACATTACGGAACACTAAGGTCTGTGCTGTTTTGCCTGTGTATTACCTGAGAAGGAATTAATTGTTTTATGACAAATTATGAGGTGGGTGCGGTTATTCACTGGATTATGAGAAGGTATTTCAATGTCATGCTTGATAGTCAGGAAGAACAAGTGTCTCAATGCAAACCTAACAGCACTGTAGTAAGTGTGTAAAATTGGTTTTAAGATATAACTTGTCTTGCATTCACATAAAGCTGATGTGGGATGCACGCTTAAGGTACTTAACTATGTTTTCTTCTTTTTAGATTGTGTTTGTGGAACAAACTGATCAGCTAGAGCAACTGGCTAAGACGTGGGGGTTCAAAACATCTGACATAAGACAACTGAGTAAACAGTATGTGTTTTGTTAAGATTAGCTACAGCAAATTCAGTTTATTCTTTGAGTGAGGTAAAGCAAGTCTTTGGAATACATTTTGACAGGAAGCACATTAAACCTATATGATGCCTATACAATTAATGGCCAAAATTCCATTCCTTGGTTTGGGATTGCAGACATGGCTGGATTGTGCTGGCTGATGTATGCTGCACAGAACAAAATGCCATATTTAATTTTCACGCATAATCACTTCCGTGCTCAGAGAAGTAAGTGCCATTCTTTCTTGAGATTACATTTTATATCCATTTTGTTAGCAGTGGTCTGTGCCTACCATGAAAGTCTATATGTGGTAAATGTAGGTAACACTGACACTGCAGATATGAAATTCATTTGCTTGGACTTTGACACATTGTATAATAAAAATTAATACAATTAGAAGATTTAAACCCTCTAAACACAGAGCTTTTGATTTCTCATTATACTGCAGCTGGAGCATTTATTTTTTCTTCATCCAATGAAATCCTTCAACTTTATGGTGAAGTGAAAAAGTTTTGGACTCTGTGAAAATGTTTTGGACTATGATTTGCATGTAGTAGCAAACTGTAAACGACTTGTGACTTATAATTGAGAGCTAAAACTATCCTCTAGTAATCAATTGTTAAAAAACTTATGCTTTGATGAAAGGCTAATCATACAGTATATATGAGTAATCAGATATTTTCTTCACTTGAAATAGCCTGAGGAAAATGGAAGGTGCTGTGAATATGAATCAGACTGAGGAAGATTTTCAGCATTTATAGACTGCAAGAAAACAGAAAGAAGGGGAGTTAAAAAGAGACAAAATTCAGTTCATTCAGTAGTCAGGGAGACGGAAAGAGGAGTGAGAGAAATGTTATGCAGTAAGGAGTTCAGCACAAAACAAAATAGCCATAGTAGCTTTCTAGTAATGTCGATATATTCATTCCTGTTATTGCATGAACATTACATGACAATATATAGTTTTACAGTTACATTGTAAATATGCCTTTCCTGTCAAGATATTGAGCAGAGCTTTTTTCACGAGTGTCTGTGTCTGCATTTTTAGACACAGTGTCTGTTCTTCCATTAAGCCTTGAAATTAATTGATTTTATATCTCTATATAGACATATAAATAATATAGAAGAAAACTAGAAAGTCACATATAGAAAGTCACATTTTGTAGATATAATGGTCTGGAAGCTGGAGCCATTCCATATATCTTCATAGTAGGAAACAAGACTGTACAAATATCTTTTTCAGGTGGATTCTATAGTGGAATAATTTTAGCTATTGTGAAGTCAGTTCCCCTTTGTTTGTTGGCATTTAGGGTAGGTCAATATTAGAGATAATTAGATTAATCATGCTCTTATACAGTTTTTCTCACAGTTAGATATACGTATTTTGCAGTGTAAATGATAACTCAACTGCTTCATACCAAAATATGGGTATGGGTAGAGGTACAGCAGGAGTTAATAGGCTGACGCTGGAAGAGACAGATTAATCTGTACTTGCCATTTATTCTGGTGGATTTTTATCAAGTATATTCTTTAAAACAAAACTAATTACTATAGAGAATTTTGAGGCATTTTGGATTATTACAATTTTATTTTCTTTCCTTAGTGAATTCTTCATGCCAGGATTCGTTGATACACATATTCATGCTCCTCAGTATTCATTTACCGGTACAAGAATAGACCTGCCTCTTTTGCAGTGGTTGACTGCCTACACATTCCCAACTGAAGCCAAATACCAGGACAGTGGTTTTGCAGAAGAAGTGTACACCAGAGTTGTTGTAAGTCCTGCAAACAACATTTACCTACTTGACAACATTCATTTTCGTGTAATATAGGCATGTTCTCAGAAGGTCAGCAGAAAGAGTAGAGAATGTTTTACTGTCGTGGAAACCACATAAAGCCACTGTTCTAATTGCTAGTCAAGATTTTCTGATACTAGTTACAGTCTTGTTCTGTTGCTGCTGGCAATAGAATTAATTTAATCACAAGGTTAACAATGAACTGTTTATCACCTTTTCTGAATATAATGACCAATGACTAATCTACAACAACTAATCTGCTCAGAATTAGTACAGCTAGCAGGTGCAGACAACCTCAATGCAGCAATAACCAAGCATAGTAAAAAAAAAAATAATTCAGGAGATGTTTCCTTTCTTGCACAAAAATCCTCTATTATAAACTCACCATCTACAAAAACCACATGAAAGAGAAGATACTTCTGATAGATGACAATTCTGGGGTGTTCTGGAGTAGTAAAGGAAGACATTGCTGCTGCTGAGGTCTTTATAGTGAGAATGTCTTTCACTGCAGGGGTTTTAGAAGGAATCTCTCAGTGGTATTGTGGGTCAAAGAAATACTATGTTTGAGTTAGACGGTTCTGAGCATTATAAAGTCTTTAAGATCCACTGCATGGACAACAAGCAGCTAGGTCATATTGCAGAATACTAGTTCTGTCCTATAACAAATTTATCCTTTAATATGTGGACTGAAATATTTTCAACAGATTAAATTATTTGGCCAGCATAATTTGCCTTGCATTTGTCTATTACCCTGGCAGCATCTGTTGTCAATATAATAACAAAACTGAAATAAATAGTTATGCTGTTCCTTGCCACACAAATTTCAAAAGAAATTCCTTTCTGCCATCTGCCATGATAAAAGCATGCAGAAGCAGCCTGGTCATAAGCTCTAGTGACAAGCACACATGCCTTCAAGTGCTTAAAACATAGAAGTGACCTCACCTTTGAGCTGTGTGCCCCAACACTGTTGCAGTGCAGGCTGCACGACCCCAGCATATCTAAAGACCGCACCCTGCAAGGTATGTTACAGTATTGTCTGGAAAAGAGCTGCCAGAGAGAGGTTGAAGTTAGCTGTGGGAGCCTGAACACCACAGTTAGGCTCTCCCCATGTGAATCAAAAAGAACAAGGTCAAGAAAATGTCTTCACCCACAGAAGATACAGAATACCAGTCACTCTGCAGTGTTTTATGGGGCCAATTATAACCTTCATCTGTTAGAAACAGAACTAAACTTTCATGGAGCATATATTTTTTCATAAGTATCATTGTGCTTATGAAGTTGTAATGAAAAAACAGTGGATTTTTTCAAATCAAAGTCCCATTTCCAACAAACACCTTCTATACTCAGCAAAAGAAACAATTTAGTTGAAATTTTCCTGCTTTTAGCTGGAACCTCCTCTTTGTGCTGATGATTTGGAAACAGAATGGTTTTAGATTTACTTTAACAACGTTGTTAGGATTTCAGAAGTAGAGAATACTGAATTTTAAAAGCTAGGAAGGACAAAGTACCTTGTCTCCGTAATGACATGGCTATTTTTGAGACATTTTTTGGAACTTTTAAAGATTTTCATTTGAATATTGTAAGGAAAAGACAGAGCTTGGCTTCATGTTTGTCAAATAATTAACTCTAGCCTTCCTCCAAACATTGTGTGGGATGTCCAACCTTTTGTCTCATTAAAAAAAAAAAAAAAAAAAAGAAAATTCTCAAATAACTAGACAGCCAGAACCCAAAAGTATAGTTTATGCCTGTATGTTGGATAAGTGGTCAACATAGTTTGCATCAGTCCCAAGGACAAGAGAAGCTACAAATTTCATCATGAATTAATGTTACTAAAATACCTGGTAATTTACTATTATGTTCCCCAAAAGTAATTTGGGGATTTCCTTTCAAATGGTATATTAGATAAGTAATTAGCTCATAGTCTGAGCAGTTTTGCTCAGTTTACTTTTACAGTTAAGTTTGATATTTGGTAATTAGGGACAACAAAGGTTTTTGATACATGAAAACCTGACTTGTTTTTCTAGCTAGATCAGGTTGCTAAAAGAAAACCACCATGTTCCCCAAAAGCCTTGCTTTGCTAACACTGGATAAACAGTGCTTCACCATGAAAATTGAAGAACCTTTCCTAACTAGGAAATAATAAAAATTACTAGTTGTTTGTATTTCTAAATATAAGTTGGAGCATTGCCAGTTTGGGGAAAGGAATAAAGACTGGTTTCTATGGGTTTAGCCACTGCAAAAATTTTGTGAGGAGTTTTTTGTATTTATTAACCCTCAGACTTAAAAAAGCTTTTATGAAATTAAAAATCTATATTTTTACCTTCCCACTTCACTGCAAAATTTCACAATAACTAAATGTTCTTGCACTTTGAAATGAGACTTTCTGTTCTGCATTTTGCCAGCTTTACTGTTTTTTTTCCCTGATAGTTGAAACTGACTTCTTTTTTTAGAGACGAACTCTAAAGAATGGCACGACTACAGCTTGCTACTTTGCAACAATTCACACAGATAGTTCCCTTCTTCTTGCTGATATTATAGGTAAGTCTAACAGTGAATTTTGAAGGATTGTGTGGATCTTTAGTTGAAGGAAACAATGTTTAGGAGTTTAGGCTAGCTTGGAATCTGTCTTTCTCCTAATTTGTTTTTTATTCATTGTACCTGTCACACTGTGTCTCCAAACCCTACCTGTTACCCATATTCACTTAACACTTCTATCCTACGGTTGCTACTCCTTCTCTCCTTATTCCCAAATCTGCTGCTGGCTGAGCTTGAATTAGGTCTGCTGGACTTGTTCTTCAGGTGCAGCCCTCTGCTTTTTCTAACCTTTTGTTTTTTGATGTTTAAAAGAACTGAATGACAGAAGGCCCAGTCAGTACATTAATTTCCTGATACACTGAGATTTCATCTGATAATCAGTCTAAAAAATCTTCACACATCCTCTGAAATCAGAGAAGTGGAGGCTGCATCAGAATCTTATCCTTCCCTTCTGTTCATAGTTACAAATGCCTGTTGTTTGAAATTATTGTAGTTCTTGCAGGAATTCTCAAGGCTCAGACAGCTCATAAAGCAGAGAAATTTAATAAGAACCTCAAATTTCATAAAAAATTAGCTAGTCTTTCTGATTTATTAGGAAAATTTTGAAGTCATTATATTAAACAACTCAAATAGTTAAAGTAGACAAAGAGATCTGATTTAAAAACATGTTTGACAGCCAAGAACTGGATATTATACGCATGTTTTACACATGAGTTCTGGTTTATTCATCTAGCATGGGTAAGTCTCAAGAAAGAGGCTAGAATAGATCTGGAAATTTCTCACTCTAAGTGCATGTGGGGAGGCCTGTTAGCAATCTTTTCCTGTTAGCAAAAGGGGAGATGGTTTGCTGAGATCTTTATGCCATCTCTCATCTTCAGGTAGCCATCTACTACAGCTACTGCATTTTGATGCTTGTTTCTCATGCTTTGTGTCACAGCCTTCTTCATAGACTACCATTAAGAATTCTGGTTGTGGTTGAACTATAGTAATCTAGTTCTTATTTATAAAGTTGAGTATTAATGTGGAAGACAGCTCCTATTTAATGTTGTTTGTTTCCTTATTTCGTCTTTTCTTTTTATCCTTAAAAGTCACATGAATGATCCTAACTTAGAGACAAGATGGGAACATAAATTCGGGTCATTCTAAATGGAGCTGGGTGGGGTGGACTTCATTTTTTTATTTCAGTGCAAACTTTGGTAATGGTTTCTGAGAAGCAGTGAGTCTGAGATTTATATTCTAATGCATCTCAACAGATAAATTTGGTCAACGAGCATTTGTTGGGAAAGTCTGCATGGATGTGAATGACAGTGTGCCACAATACAAAGAGATTACTGCTGACTCTGTCCAAGAGACAGAAAGGTAAAATGATAAAATTGATGGCATAACCTTTTAAAATAAGATTTTTTCATACATCTGAAAAGTGAATGTGAATCTGTCTAAGTACTTACAGGTGTGAATTTATTAGCAACAGGTTTTTTTCTTCCAACAGTACTGTCCCCTACAGTCCTGGCAATTCCTGCAAAAGTTGCTGCACAGCCCAAGTAGCATCTCTCTGGCTTTTCCAAAGAGAGGGAGAAACCACAGATCTAGGGTTTGAGAGGATATGTGTGTTTTCTGCTGCCTCTTTTCCCTTTCACAGTTGTGTGTGTGGAGGTCATGGGACCTGACATACAATAGTGAGGTGGCAGCCAGTTCCTTCATCCCCATTAACTTCTAAGCTATTTCCTTCCACCACTTAGGTTAAGGCTTTATTCAAATTGTAGAGCTCAGCTTTCATATATCCCATTTTAAACATCTCTTCTCCATCACAGCACCAGTCAAAGTACTCCAATATGCAGCTGAGAGAATGAAGGAGAATCAAATGAAGGCAATGTCTGTAGCGGAGGAGAGCCAAGACTGCATTATGGAAGCTTATTATCATGTTTCTCTTGTCTTTTGCACCCATGCTCAGAAAACAGTTAAGCAGACATACAGCTCTTCTCATTGGACTATCTATTTACTTACCTAAATGTTTCAGATGTCATGCTGAAAGAGAAAACCCCTAAGAGTAATATAAATATCTTTTGGCGCTTGTGTGAGGTTGCTACCTTGTTTTTACAAATCATGCTAAAGGCATAACAATAAAAGTTAGAAATGGTTGTGTATTTCTAATGGTGTTTATATTTAAAGAAAATTTTAAAACATGCAGTATTAGTTACCTTCACTCTTCTAACATTTGTTTCCCTCTATGTAAATCCCCAGCTTCCATATTATGGTGCAAGTCCTGCCAAATGGGCCTGAAAGAAGCAGAACTTCCTGTTCTGATAGTTTTAAAAGCTTCAGAAGGATCTAAATAGCTTTCTTTTAAATATCTGTCTTGTGCCTCCAACTCATTCCTTTTCGATTGTGTAATAAGAAATATTTCTCAACTTTGGGTGAGAGGTTGCCACAAGTACTTCCTAGCTGTCTAGGGATTAGGGCTGTGAGCTTCTTGGCATGAATCTGGAGTACTTACCCGAATCACAGCAATACAATTGCAGAAGGGCGAAAAAACTGTTTCATGAAAAGGGTAACATGTTAGTTGGGTTTTTGTTGCTTGGTTTTTTTAAGAATCTAAGAAATGTGATCTGTTACACTGTCAGAAAATGGACTACACTCATTTCAGTTACTTAGAATTAACATTCAGAAATATTTATATTGTATGCATGGAAATAAGATACAATTCCAAGTACTTCATATATTAGATTTAAATTTGTCAAGAATTTGAATCTAACATTCTTTGTCAAAGAGGATTTAATAAAAAGTTAGGGAATTGAACTCTAGATTACCATATATGGTATTATTAGTTATAGTCAGCTGCAAAGATGAGAACCTATATTCAAGTCTGTTCTGCTACAGAAGACAGTGATTTGAAGTTGAGCTTCTTTCCTCATAGAGAAGTACATAAGCCAACAAACTGTAGGCTATATTTGCAAAACATATTTAATCACATTTCATCAGTTTTGATACAGCTCACGCTGTTCAAAGAATGTGAGAAACATTGAAATTTTGGCTTGTCAACTGGGCATTATATTTCTGTTAAAGCTTCTGCTCAAGTGCATATTTTGTTATATCAGGTTAATTGGTAAGAGGAAAAACAGGTAGATGATAGCTAATTCACATGGCATTTTAGCTCTCAATGTTAGACAGTGGTGGGCTCAAACTCCTTTGGTCATTGCAGAAGTTGAACTCAGGTTTCTCATTTCCATCTGGTGATCTAGCGTGAGCTTCAGGGCTGTGAATGTAGCCTCTAGCATAATTTTCTTTTCCCTCTGAAGTAATTTGAAAAAATTGATACAGCATGTGTTGTGATCAAAATTACACAGTTCTCTTACTATGAACTATGACATAAAAAATTTACAGAGATCCTATCCAGAAAGCATCTCAAACTGTCATTCACATGTCACTTACATATACTGAACAAATGGGCTTTCAAAAAATTTCCTCCTTCCAAAGTAGGAGGAAGTTTAGTTTGCTAATCTGCATTATCCGTAGTGACTGCTTGGGCTTTTTTGTAGAGGTCTGAGGTAGCATTTTATTTATTATTGGATTTCTGGAAGGTAGAGTGTCTATACGCTAACATTAATATAAGCATTTCCAAAAAAATCAAGGGTTCTTTAAGTGAAAGAGGATATATGCATCCCCTGTAAGATGTAAGATGTTGCTGCATCTTTTAAAATTTGGATTTGAAAAGGTTTTAACACTGCAATTTGAATTCATGGACAGACAAATTTAAGTTTTGTTTGTTTTTTCTTCAATGTTGCAGCTGTAGGTTATAATTAAGTTTTCAATTCATTTAATGTAGCATGTGTTTGATTTTCAGGGAGAACTCAGAATTATTGTTGCTTGTCTAATGCTAAATATTGCAATGAAAAAACAATAGTCTGTATGTTCAGAGTAAAATTCAAAACTACCATAATTTGTTGTCACTATGCTGACTTCATTGTGTTCCTTTTTTTTTATTTGATCTGAAAATCTGGCTCAACATTTTATAAAAAAATTGATCTGTCTAAGATGTTTAACAGGGTATCCAAGCATATATTTTTTATATTTTTTCATAATTTATAACATAGAGGACAGATTTATAGCAACTTTATTTCTACCCTTTTTCAGGTTTGTTAGAGAACTACTGGAAAAGAAAGTAAGTAGTGCTCTTTATTGAATTCACTTCCGTATTCAGAAGATGCTGTGTGAGCACATGAAAAATTAATCCTGCTATCCAAATCTGTTGTCTTAGTGTCAAATCAATAAATATACATATTTGTGTGTAATAGACAGATATCATCACTCTGGAAAATGTTCTTCTAATCATGTTGAGAAATGTACTTGTAACAGTGTAAAATCAGTTTTCTGTGCTCAGAGCAGAGCAATGTGTTTCTATGTGTTTCTCTACTGAGTTTGAAAAGCCTGGCTTCCTAGAAAGGACTATTTTCTTGTTAAGAAAGGTGGAATTCAATTTATCACTCTGTAGTATAGAAGTAGACAGACTAATGTTGCAGTTACTGTTTGTCTTACCCCAGCTTCATAATCTGGGTTCTCTGATAATGGTTACTTCCAAGTCCCTCCCTATGTTCCGAATTGGTTTCTCCCTAAGTCGTAGCCACCCCAATGTAAACCACTCCCTTCACTCCTCCCCTAAGGTTATCCCATTGGCTGGCTGTTTGTGCCTGCCCATCGGTTTTGGTCTGTTTATAAACCCCTGGAGGGGAAGTTTAGCTGTGTTTTGCTTTTGAATCTCTTGGTTGGAGGGCTGTTGGGAGATCAGGTGGAGAACATCCTTTAACTCTTTTACTTTTTTCCCTGATGCTGGTAAAGTTAACTTCACTGTAGAGCTGCAGCTCTGAAGTTCAGCTTCTGGTGAATTTATCCTGGAATTGTTCCGTACACCTCAGCGTGGCTCCTGCTGTTCTGAAAGAGCTAGCAAAAGACTCCAGTGGCTAGCATCAGACTAGTTGAAGGACTTCTCACCAGCAGAAATCATGTTTTTTTTCAGTAAAGTTACTAATCCACTATAAAATTAGTGGTTTGGGTCAGTGCCACTGTTAAAGTGTGTTTCTAAAGACATCCATGCTTACACTCCTGTGGTGAAGATAGAAGTTTACACTCCAAAATTATACACAGTAGTACTTATCAGCCTTTGATTTTAAGTGGCTTCTTTTGACATCCCACCAGAAAATATTCAAGAGCAGTTGCTTGGATTTTAATGCCTAAACCCTATGTATCACTAGAGTAATGCCTAAACTGTGTATGACTAGAGTAAGTTGGCTAATTTGCGAAGACCTGAGCTCCTTTTTTTCTGGGAGATAATACAAGGAACTACAGTCTAAGTTATTGCTTATTGGCTTATGCCAAACGCTTGTCTCTGACTGGTGACAGAATTGTAATCCTGCTGACTATTTTTTTAGGAAAATTTTAATTTAGAGATGCAAGGTGTAAACCTCTGTAGTTCTTAGTGGCTTCTCCACTGTTTCCTACAGTATAGTGTATCTTATTATATGACTGTTCTTCCCATCTAAGGAGTTTAGGGGTTTGTCGCTGATACGAGTAGAGAAGATTGAACAAGAAAATGGCTTTGGTTTTACAGAAGCTTGCAATTTTGCTTCATTGTATCTTCAATGGTCACAGAAGTGTGACTGAAAAAAATCTGGTCGTTCAACTGACTTATTTCTCATTACATATTTAGATTGTCAGCAGATAGGAAAAAGTATCCAGTGCTACTGAAGACTGGTAAAATTTCAGTAACTTGATGAAAGTTCTAAAAAATCAATTTCTTTAATAAAGTTCATTAAAATTGTTGTAAGAAACCCCCACTTTCCTTCTCTGTTTCTGCAATGAGATGTCTAATGAAAGCAAGGAAATGACTATACAGCTTAATTTGAGTTGGCAAGGATGCAGTAAGCAGTAAGCAATGAAGACAAAATGTAATTGTCATGTAAATGCTAGCCTTAGTTATGGTTACTGAAATATATATGTAGAATACAAACCCCATCTTCTATTATTTTCAGTATCCCAGAGTACAGCCTATAATAACCCCTCGCTTTGGCCCCTCCTGCACAGAGGACTTGCTGAATGCCCTTGGGGATTTAGCACAAGCCCACAATCTCCACGTGCAGGTAAGCTCTGAGAGCTCTGTGTGCCATTTAAGTGGCATGGACAGACAGCATGCTGAACATCTAAAGACACCTTTGGGAGGAAATACATATCTGCTGCCCTGATGTCAGCATTTGCTCTGTTGTAGGCTTGTTCTCTCTTTCACCTCACAATAACATTGTTTATTATTTTATCTATTATTTCAACATCTTCCTAAAACTGGAAGTGGGCTCATTGTGTCACCACACTACTGAGATGGACATATGTACTATCTCATATCACTTTGTTCCTTTAAGGAGCAAATGGAGCTTCTTCTTTAGGTCCTGTGAAAACTTCTTCAGGTCTGATGAAAAAAGAGATGCAAGGACTAGATCAAATGATAGGCTTTAATAGCATTATTTTTTATGATTGTATATTTAGCACTAGTAGATTGGTCAGAAAGTTGTAATGTCAGGTTCAAAGCTGTTTAAAGGACTTGATCTATGCATTTTCTTGTTGCAGAGTCACATAAGTGAGACTGAGGAAGAAATCAAACTTGTGGAGAACATGTTTCCTGCCTACCAGAATTACACAGAACTGTATGATAAAAACAAGCTGCTAAACAGCAAGGTAGCCACATAAAAACTTCCCAGATATGACTTACATTAATTAATGTAGAGATTGTGATGGTTTACTGTATTTACATGAAAAATTTGAATTGTTCTGTCAAGGTCAGTGACATCTGGGGAAAAGTAAATTTGTTTTATGTTCTATGTTGAGGTGTTGGATCTTTAAACAAGGCCACACTGCTCCTAAGTATTTTAGAGGAGGTGAAAAATAAACATATTTTATGCTCCCTGATTCATTTTCTAAAGGCTCCAAAGAGAATTAGGGTAGTAGGATTAGAAGAAAGCTAGATAAAGTTGGTATTGTAGGAACTGGTAATTCCTGGACAGTACCTAGTTATCCTTATATTCCAAGGATGTTATACAGTTTTTGCAGTTTGCCTGAAGATTTCTTCTGTGGTGTTACGTTAGAACCAGCTTAATTTTCTTCCTATGGAGAAGCAGCCCTTAGAAGTTGAAATCTAAACATCAACCTCACTTGCAGACAGGTGCACTTTACTGCTCTGACTATCCAAAAGCACTCTCACCTCATTTTACCAGCTTATTTTACCAAGCTTTGAGAGGCACACTAGCCCAAAGAATTGAAATTCATTACAGCTTTATGCTGTTGAGACAAATGTAATATACCTGCCCACAGTAATTACAGCCTGGAGACTCAGAGCACAACTAATTAGATAGTGGACTGCCCATGCAAAAGTAAATATGAACAACCCAACTACAATCAGAGTCATCAGTCAAGTTCATTTAAAAATTTGTGAGAGAATTTTCAGACGCACAAGGGGCAGCTGGGACTGCCCCTGGGACTCCCTGGGAATTAGCTATTGAGTTGCCATTTCTGTGTTTGAAATTTTTATCCCAGTAAATTTTATCCCAGTAAATTACTTGTTTACTTGTTTACTGTCCTTTTTGCTGAGAAATCAATATGGATTACAGAAGTATGTACACAGAATTAACCTTTGTTTTCTTACATGGTTCTTTGCTTGCTGATTTGGTGTGCAAGTGTTCTAAAGAGCATTATTTGTGCTGCAAAAGCACAGGTCTTCATTCTGTAACTTGTATGCACACAAGTGAGAATGGTAATGAAAAATCATGATTACTGGTGTCTTCTGGAGTCAAGCTCCTGGATATTTGAGAAAGGATTCTATTAAACATAAGCATAGCAGCAGAACCTCAGATATTGTTTCCCCATCAACTCAAACTAAGACACCAAATCAATTTTTTAAAGTGTTTTAAAAGCAGGGCTTTTTTTTTTGGAGCTGTTGCTGAAATGTTTCTTTCCTTTTAAAAACAGTACAGATTGGCAGGGATATGCTTCAGTAGCTACCATATGTAGGTCCTTATCTGAAGACGTGGCTATTCTTCCTGTGTTTTCAGCTACACTGATCTTGATGAGTAGAGATGGGAGTGGTACAGTGCCATTAGGAGATGCTCAGTGGAAGCAGTCTCTGTGCCATGCTCAATTTTATGTGCAGATTGCAAGATCTAACAGAGCTCTTGCTCCTCTCTTTCAGTGGGCATTTGGCATATGAGGTATCGCCAGTTAGATTTGTATGGGAATAATTGGTTTATCCACTATTAAATTATCCTATCATATACTTCTATGTTTTTCTTGTGAACTTATTTTTAAAGTCAGTTATGTCAGCTAAAAAGTAAAAGTAATTTATCAGTTGCGTAAAAAATTAGATTATATGTTACATAAAGAATATTTAATCTCTCTTTCCCTGGTGCAAACCTTTAGAGAGCTAATAGGAAACATGCTAAGTGTACATGCATCTTCCGTTTTATCTGATGTATTCCTAGCCCCAGTACTTAATCTCTGTGTTAGCTACAAAATATAAATTATAAGCTTGCTACAGTGCTAGGACAACTGGGAAGTTCTTGCTTTTGTCTTCCATCACAGCAGTCACTGCAAGAGCAAGTACCCTGTATTCTCATATTTAAAAAATGCAAAAAAGCTGAAGGAATGATATGTCAGGCACACTGATGTTAATCGGTTTTTCCCTTGTGGGTTTTAAGAGCTTAATTCAAGAAGTGCATTAATTTCACAAAATGGTAAAGTGTCCTTTTTGGCTATTTAAAGCAGTGCAGCAAACCTCATAGCCACAAAATATTGAGTAAATTTGTGATTCTCTTTTTCTTTAGACCGTGATGGCACATGCCTGTCATCTTTCTGAAGAAGAGCTGAAACTTTTTAGTCTTCGTGGAGCTGCAATTTCACATTGCCCCAATTCTAACTTTTCGTAAGTTAAAGAAAAAAATAGGAATGGTGTACAATTAAATAAAGCTGTTGTTTGTGTAGTACCCTGAGTCGATGCTACCATTGCAAAGCTATGATATAGATGCTATATGATACCTCATTACACCATAAATGACATATTGAATTGAACATGACCATTCATTATCCACTTCTGCCTAGCAAGCCCTAGACCAATTTGTGGTCTTTCAGTTTAGTTATTGTATCTATATCCATATCTATATAAATATTTATTTTCTAAAAATTTATTTCTTTTGACTGTTCTGTCAGTGGTAGATGTCAGTGGCATCTCCCTTCCCACTGAAATCTGCTAATGTTTTGGGGAAATGGACTATAAAATCTTCTTTCTATTGAGTAGACATGAGATACTGCGTGGTGTACAGACAGAATAAATAAACCAAATTGTGTACAAATTAAGGGAGAGTCTTTATCATAAAATGGCTGTGCAGCCCTGCTTTTCCTGAGCTTTTTCTGCATGTAGCACACAGAACATGTTTCTTCTTCCAATCCAGGATGCGCAGTGGTGTCTTAAATGTGCAAAAGGTTCTTGAACACAATGTGAAGCTTGGTCTTGGCACAGGTTAGTAGTTTCCTCTGAAAGTGGTTTCTTCTGGAAATGTATCTTTGGAAGATACATTCACCTGTTCATATTTAAAAGCATGTCTCCAGCTTTTGATCCTCCTTTGTTTTCTCCACCTAAGGAAGTCTAGACTATTGAAATCTAGGGTTGGTCCAAAACTGTTTTAAAACAAATTCAAAAAATTAATGAAGAGTTTTTGTTGCTGTTGTGACCTTAAACAGGGCTTGAACATCAACTTTTCAGGTTTCTGTTTTTGTGTTGTGTTCTATTCACCTGACTGTGTGTGAGAACACCTTTATTGGGAATTATGCCTTCAGAGACAGTGCTTAACTGTATAACTTGTTGGGTTTACCCAACAAGTATGTTGCTTCCTAACTTTGAATTAAAACTTATAGAAATTTAACATAGAGAATTATACCCAAAGCTTGTAACCTAAGGCTCTGATCCCTTTTAGATGTTGCAGGTGGATATTCAGCTTCTATGCTTGATGCTATAAGGAAAACAATGGTGGCATCTAATAGCCTTCAGATCAATAAAGTGAATGAAACCGGACTAACTGTTGAAGAAGCCTTTCAGCTAGCCACTCTAGGAGGAAGCCAAGGTAAGAAGAAAATTCTTTAGTGTGCACACAGACAGCTACAGCTCTCTTTGATTATATGTCTCCATGTCTTTATGGGAGATTCACGGATTTTCTGGTGCCAGAGTGAAATCTAACTGGTAGGCAGAGGTAATCCTTCCGATTCTCATACGCATAATAGGCTTTTCAGAGAAGAATACTCTATTAATGCTGAGAGTTTAATAACAAAATCTTAATGGCTTTTCAGGGTTGTACATTTGCTTTGCAAAGATCCTCAGACTTCTTAGTCATAAGGCTGTAAGTGCTTGT
Organism: Vidua macroura; assembly: GCF_024509145.1. Taxonomy (NCBI): domain Eukaryota; kingdom Metazoa; phylum Chordata; class Aves; order Passeriformes; family Viduidae; genus Vidua; species Vidua macroura. The sequence continues at coordinate 59,425,618 of NC_071611.1, forward strand.
CTATTTATTGTACCAGCTGGAAATTTGTTTTCTCAGCAATCATCACCTAGAAGAAAAACTGCAATTACTGTAAAGTCATGCATTCTATTTGTCATCAGTTTCTAATTTTGCTTGTGCTTTTTGAGCTGTCAGTGAGGCAGTTTGTTGCAAATCAAAACATCATGTAAATCACTTCTCACTCAGGGAAAAGCAGAAAACCAGGCTTTTCACCATGGTTGTTCAAAACACAGTTGCATTTGCAGAATACAATCATATAGTATATGGGCTATCCAGTTTTGGAGAACCATTTTTGCTGTAGTCAGTGTGCACATAAAAATAGATACAATTAAAAAAGTTCTAGCAGAACTGGTATGATTTAGCAGAGAGGAAATCCACACGAAAGTGAAAACCTATTATTGTTTCAGTTAGCAGAAATGAGCTCACTACCTTCTAAAGCACTGGTCCTAAATCTTCTCAGTGTAACCTGTCTGTAGCTTCCAAAAAGCTCCATTGGGTATTATTAATGGAAGCTTAAAAGATGTAGTGAAAATGTCGCCAATCAGGTCTTCTCAGAACTGTGTTTGAATTCCTGGAGAGTGTAATGGTGGAAATAGAGAAGACAGAAGATGAGCAGGGAACAAATAGTATTCTTTTTCCTGCAATATATACTATTCCACAAAGTGTGAGAATAAATTAGCTGAGACACAGAAAGGAAGACTTATAAAAATCCCAAACTCATATGTGGTTTCCCTTCCCAGCTAGTCTTGTGCTTTTTCTACATTAGATTTCCTTAGTAAAGTGTTAGTTTTTTATATAGATTTTAAGCTGTTTTATCCTTACTGAATCACTTTTAAGGGTAGAATATAAATCACTTCTACAAGCTTCCAGTAGCCCTGATACCGAAAGGGAAAATTTCAGTAGCAGAAATTTAAATGAGTGATTTTTTTTTTAAGTTTGCTTTGTTAAGGCTCCTAAACACTTATCACCCTCTTGTGTTTAATCTAAAAATTGCATTCTGCTCAAAAACGTGAAGGAACATAAGATCATTTTAGTTGAAACTAGTAGGTAATCAAAATATTTCAGAATTTGTAGTAGTTTAAATGTCTTTAAGATAGTGTGATATTTCTGCCACTCACAAACTTCAATGACTTCTTAAAGTAACTTCGAGACTGAATTTCCTTTATCAGTGCAATCTGAAAACAAATAAATTATTTGCAGTTATTATACTCTTTGATGACTTAATTTCAGAGTATTGGAAAAAAAATAATTCACAGATACTTTCCATAACTTAAAATGGTTCTAATTTATTTCTAAAGAGGTACAAAGGCTTCTCTTTAGTTATTCTGAGCACTTGCAAGCACCCAGTCTCTGAAGATGAATTTGTACATTTTCAGGACATGCAGTTTCATGCACAATGAAACTTTGAAAAAATAAAGCTAAGTAATAGACCATGAGGCTAGCCATACAGGTAGGTATGAGGCCTTCAGACTGGCTATGATTATTTTTCCATACCATATTATTCTTTTTTTCCTGCTAATTGCAATTGCTCACTGGATACCTCTTTTATTAGCATATTACTATATATTAATATTGCAATACATCTATATAACCTTTCAAAATTGCTTAAACTTTTTTAAAAAATGCAGTCTAATACTGCCTTAGCAAGGTGAGTGTTATTATATGCTTTACTGTTTCTCTGACTTAATTTCATTGCCCCGTTTGGAGTTTGAATGTTTGTGGAATATAACCTATTGTTTCTTAAGTCTCTTAAGAGCTCAGGTGCTAACATACTATACAATTTGGTTTTGAGTTTTTCCTTGTAATCATCTAAATTTTTGTTTGTGTTATGAATATTTCAAGTAAGTTGCCAGGTACTTCTACGTGGTGGAAGGAGGCTGGTGCTGAAGACGTGTTTATGAGCTTATTTTCTTCCTCAGCTCTAGGACTGGATGATGTGATTGGAAACTTTCAGGTGGGAAAAGAATTTGATGCACTGCTAATCAACACGAAGGCTTCAGATAGCCCTTTTGACTTGTTCTCTGCTGATGATTTTGAGGTAATCAGAACAGGATTGATGCTCAAAACATTAATGGAAGTGATGTGGGGAAGGCTCATGATACAGACAGAAAAGGTCTCTTGAGAGTGATTCTGGGGACAGGAATGGGGTGTACTACACCCCTGCTGTCTGTGTTTCAGCCTAGGTTTTCTATGTTTTTTTTTTTTTCTTCAGAATCTTGCTGACCCAAATGACAGTGCCATAACACTATGAGCAAACATGCCTGTAATATTTTTAATGCCAGTTTTATTAGCCCAAGATGACAATTACAGTTATGCATTTGCAGTGACAAATGGCAGCCAAGAATAAGCAATTTATTTTTAGTCAATCCTTAGAGTTCAGATTGAAAAATTACAGCCTTTTCCCAGAGAAAGGTTAGGTTGCCTTTTCTACATTTCTGTTACAAAATGAAGCAAGCACTCAAGATGGCTAATTTGAGTTAAAAGCACAGTTTTTATATTAACATTAAAGCAGTGTTGGTTTTATGGTATGGAAACACCTTCTCATTCAAAAGCCTACTCTGACTAAAGAAGATAGTTAAGAGCAGTTACTTGAATTTATAGATGTGGTCAGACTGCCTGGAAACAATTCCAGTTCTGTAAAAATAATTATTTTTAGAGTTTAAATCTAAACTTTTTAAGCTAAGTTATTGGTCCTTAGCACTTTACAAAAGTTTAAATTTTGCCTTGTTTTCAAAAAGTAAATTATGTATGTTAAGTTTTTATTTCAATGTTACTAGGAATATTTAGGAGAAGTGTTTTTATCAGTTCTTTCAAGCTTCAAATGATTATGATCCGGGACAGCAGATACTGCTTTCTGAATTTGTTTTCTCCCATTTTTTTAAAGGACACTCTCCAGAAGTTCCTGTATCTAGGTATGTTTTGATTTTCAGCTCAAGTTGAATTCTCATTTCCTACATCAAATGTCTAAATTAATGTTGGGGTTAATAATAAATTAATTTTACATAAGTAAGTATACATTTGTTTGCAGTAATTAAATATGTTTATTCGAATCTTATATGAACATTAACATGTCCCAAATAATTAGCATTAATATTTGACATTAATAAATAAAAACTGGTTTATAATTGTTTGTAAATATGTCCGGGCAGTGTCCACACCAGGGCTGCGCTGCTGCTGTGTTGTGATGTTGAGGTGCCTGGTGCCAACTGTGGCTGCGGCTGTGTCATGCTGTAATGAGACTTTTGCCTTTCTGAGGTGATTTCTGGGTCACACCAGCTTTCTTGATGGCTGGTTCCCAAGCCAATTCAGATACTGTGCATCAAATAATTTTCTGTACAGATATGTAATATTTTTTGGGGTTTGGATCTACTGAATATATAGAAAATCTATGACACTATTGCAGCAGCTGAATGCTATGTTTATTTTTTTTAAACACGTGTGTTGCTAAAATATTTATTAGTTTTTGTGGTAGCCTTGACTATTTCTCTCCAAATGGACTTTCTAAGTTCTAGGAAATGATTGCTGCAAGTAATGTGTTCCAAAACAGTTTTTGTAGACTGCATAATTGTCATTAATTAAATCAGTGTTTGTATTTATGTGCAAATCTCAGTTTTGACCATGTTATTTCAGGTGATGATCGGAATATTTCTGAAGTGTATGTGGCTGGAAAGCAAGTGGTTCCTTTTTCAAGCTCTGTATAAATCCATTTTCTGTTTGCAAAATACTCTGCTGGTCATTCTGCATCTAATTTGGAAAAGATTGATTAAACACAGTGCCTGATCATCAGGAATGACACCTCACTTTTGGATAATGTTAAAATCTCTTGCATACATTGAAAATTTGCATACATTGAAAATTTTGCTAGACCTTTCAAGAATTACTATACTGAAATTTTCACAGTTGTAGAGGGAATGGCTATTTAAATTTCTTTATAAAAATAGCATTTGTGCATTGATAGGGTATTTGATAAATACCTTATTTAAAGAGGGCACCTGCTGCTCTGTTTAATAATAGTATAGGAAGCATTATGTGGAACAATCAGATGCTCATTTTCTATAGGCATTTAAAAAAAACCCCCGGTGCTTGTAAATTGATTTTCCAGGTAATGAATATCATGGAAGAATGCAATTTCCATAATATTATTATCAAGTATGGAAAAAATCAGTGTCCTTTTGGAGAATGTAGTTTTCAGTTTTTCGTATGAGCTTTAAAAAAAAAATTTAAAACATTTTTTTAAGACGAGTTAAGTCAGGAGTGTGTGTTTATAAATAAATAAGGGTCTTCACTTAAAAGTGTAGAATTGTCATTTGTAGTCAGACATTCCATTGAATTACTTTGATCTTAGTGATGGCTGAATGAAACTTCTGTTAAATTAGAAGCAGGCACTAAGATATCACAAAGGCAAACAAATTAAGAGGGTTTTCTGGACTAGAGGGAGTGCTTAATTTAGTTCAGCATCCTGCAGAATCTTCCCAAACTCATTTGCTCCTGACTGTTCAGACAGGATGATATGAAGATATCCTTTCTCCTTTCTGTAAGGGAAGCGAATGTATTTAAAAATTTCCAAGAGAAATGGTCTCGTTCTGGCCATTACCACTTTTGACTCGAGGTGAAAATCATCACGAAGAAAGCAGCTAATCTTTACTGTGCTTTTTATGTTTTTCAATGTGGCATAATTACAGCCCTGTACAATTCCAGGATTCCAGGTAAAAAAAATACGCCCTTATTGTTTTTTTGTTTTTTTTTTTTTTTTTGGTAAATCTATGTGACTTCCTACTTCCTTTCCTAAAATGGCTCTTTTTTTTTTTAATGTTTTTGCAACACAAAGAATGTAAGCTTTAATTTCAGGGTCATTAGAGACCAATATTGTATTTAGATACTGTAAACATGTGTTGAATATCGTTTTAAGGCATACTTCAAACTTATTTGATTTCACTAAGCCTTGTTTTGCACTTTTATCTCACTGCCTGGGGATATAGGACTTACCTCTGTTCACAAAACAAGGGAGGTCACTGCACCAAAGTTTCACTTCATGTCTACTTCAGAGAGAGTGCTTGGCCAATGCCACTCATAATGTTCTGATTTTAAAAGAATTTTCAGAGCTTATGTATTGTTATGATTATGCCTACATGAGACAGCATAGTGTCAAGGGGAAGTGTAACAGTTAATTTGGGCACTTAAAGCAGTACAGTCTGTTCAATGTGGTTTTTTTGCCAAAGCTGAGGGGCTGTACCAAACAGCAGGGAATAACCAGGAGGTGTCTTGCAGACATCACCTGGATGCAGCCACTCTCTGAGAGCTGGCAGAGGTATCTTCCTGGTTGCTGCCACTGCATGCTGAGGTACAGCCTTCCTACCCACTATGTTCCAAGACTTCTAAGGCTTTAGGAGTCAAGATCTAAGGATTAAGATTTACACATTCCATCAGGGTGTTTTCTCAACCATTGTGTTTTTCATGTGTCCCAATCACCTACACAGTAGCACACTTGTTCAGCAAATAACAACCTTCAGCTCTTTAACTTGCTTTCCTGATTCAGGGACATTTTTTCTCATGAATTTTGACATGAATTTAATTGACCAAATTTCACATTTCAAAACCAAAGAACTGTGAGACACATGTTTTAATCCTCCCAGTTAATGTTTGAAACTATTTTTAGGGAATTACATGGTTTTCAGCTTTGGCTTTCCTGTGGTGAAGAAAGTTCACACAGCCTTGTGTACAATGTATGCTAGTGCCCTACTTCTTTGCCTTCAGAGCTATGAATTAAATCAATGCTTTTATTTTAGTGGTAGTCTTAACTGTCTCTAACTTGTGGTGTTTTTAAGAAAAGGGTTCAGCAATTCTTAAAATACCTTTGGAAGAGGACAGGTTGCTTATTTGCAATATGAGAACACATTAAAACTTCAACAAGTTCAGGACTACACTGCTGTCCCAATTACAAAGGGACTCTCTAGAATAACTGTTGCCAGTGAGCTTTGTATCTGAGTTTTTACTGGGTCATGAGCAGTTTGATTCTTGTTAAATTCAGGGACAAGGTAGGAACTTCTCTTTTGATTATAGGTTTTCTATGTCTAGTATCTAGAAATTACCCAGACATAGCAGTGGAAAATCATCTTTTTAAGAATCTCAGCTAGAGGAGGAGCTCTGCCTGCAGGTAGTGCATAGGCTGCCTGCAGCACTCTGCAATGCCCAAGACCAGGAGGAGCAAGGCCCAAGATGGATAGCATTACATTAAATGCTGAGGTGTTTAGAGGTAAAGGAAAGAAGTCTGAATTTGATGTTTGAGGAGGCCAGTGGAGGAGTTAATATAAAAAATAAACCGAGGGTCTTTTAACAGCAACATTTAAATAGATCTGAATAAAGAAAAAATGTGCTGCCAGAAAAGCTAAGTGGGGTCATCTGAGGCAGTCCCAAAAGCTTGTTCAGTGGAAGATGGCTTATGCACAAAAAATTTAAAGGTTTTAAGTCATACAAAGAATGTAGTAGTCAGAATTCTCTGAAGTAATTTAGAGAAAATTACTTACTAAGGATCACTAAGGATCCCACTCTGAAGTCTTGATCCTTGAGACTCTGTGCCTGTGTGTAGATTACCATGGTGTTTGATTTGGTGGGGGAGAATCAGAGAATCAGTGGATAAAAGTGGTTACTGCTGAGACTTACACATGTACACTATATGCATCTCAAGACTACATATATGCTTCCTTGGATAGATGTCCCTACTGCATATGCACTTTGAAGCAGGCCAAGTAATGGGTTCAGATTCTTAGTGTCTCTTTTAGAGACTGGAGTATATTTGGAAGGCAGCTGAGCCTCCAGTGCAGTTTTCTCCAAAATAAGCTTAATTCTTATTACACCAAAACCACCCTGCAAACTGAAACAAGGTTCAACAAGGGACAATGATTGGGGATTTAGAAGAACACTATTGTCTCAAACCAAAATGCTAATAGAAGCTAGAACTTGAACTATTCCTCATCTGTTCTCATCCCATCACATAACTTAGTAGCTGAATACAAATTGAAGGAACCCTCTTCTACCTTCCTCCCTTTTCCCCAGCACTACCTGCCCAAAAAAAACCAAACAATCAAAAATACCCCAAACCTTAAAATGAAACAACTGGACATTAAGGGGATATGAGTATGTGGAAGAAAAGAGAGGAATAATTTTCAGTCAGTATAAATTGAAAAATATGACACTATAAATTGGTTTATTAAACATAAAATCTCTGGAAAAATGTACATTTTTCAGATTCCAGATGTCTCTCCCCACAAGTTTTCTTACTAGATGGTGAAATCTTTCTTTCTTTCTTAATATGTCTTTATGTTCAATGGTAGCACGCCATTCAGACAAAGGGAAAAAAAAGGGTACTTGTGTAGAGCTTGCTTGTTGGAACAATATGCTTACTGTGTTCTATGGTCAGATGAGCACTTATTTGTTATAAATAGAATGCATTTGAATTACTGTTACATGTTTATCTCATTGTGTCACTTTAGGTTTTGAAATACTAGTAAGAATTGCCTATGCATTATGCAGCATTATTTGAATTATTCATGTGTGGCAAGTGGAGTTCTGCACTTTAAAATGTTGCCTTGGCCTAATATTTATATTTATGCTGTATTTTTGTGTAATCCTAAGGTTTTGTAGGGGAAAAAGAGTGTATTTTTTCACTGTACTGAAATTTTCAGTAAGTTGGCTTTCTTTTAGAAAAGGGAACTTTAAAATTACCCTGTCTAAAATTCTGAGCCTGATTATGCACTCATGAACGGAAAAAAAAATAACGGTTTTATGAACTTGAATGCTAACATTTAATGTAAAAAGAAGTGCAGATAAATAGATTTTTTTTCAAATATAAATTATGATAATGCAAGTTAGTAAGAGGTATTACTGTTGAATATCTTCAGTTAAATTGAGCAAAAAAGAACATAGTAATTCTTGATTATTCATTTAAAAAGAATACTTAAGCCCAAGTTTTTTCAAAGAATATCCCGGTTTTAAAAGGAAAAGATATTAATGTCATTACTCAGATAAGCTGTTTAAAAATACTTCTTTAAGCATTTCCAGGAACAATCCATAACAGATGACAAGGTGGACACATTTTAAAGTTCTGTATTTTCATTAATAAACTATGCTGCTTTATTTGCAGCCTGGTATGTGTTAGGAGTCAACTCACCTGTAAAATGATAGTGTAGAGTCACAGAATAAGGTAAGCTGGAAGGGATCCTCAAGGATCATTGTGTCCAGCTCCTGGCCTACATGGCACCATCCCCAAGGAGAGGTGAAAAATTAATTTCAGAAGACATTTGAAAATACTGGAGCAGAATACAAAATACTGCAAAGTAGAAAGGAGATCGATCTGAGGAACTCATAGAAAGAAGATGACAGGCCAGTGAAATTTTAGGTGTGAAATGCTCTGAAAAAAATATACATTCCAAGGTAATGTTCCATTAGATCATGGATGTCATTCCTTCTAAAAGTCATGGAGGTCCAAAACCTGACTAAGTTCCCAAAGCCGTTGCTTACATGCTTAATAGTAGAAGGCCAAATACCTGCTTATGGAATAATTATGTAACTCTTCACAACTTCTAGAGCTCGGCTCCAAGTTTAAATCAAAATTACCTGTAATGGTTCCAGAGGAAACAATGTAAGGGCATATTATGTTTTATCTACACCTGCCCTGTGAAACATTTAGCACTGGCCAGAACAGAGGCTGAATTAGTCTGGTCCCAGTGAAGAATTTCTATTCATGCATGCTCCAGACATCATTCCCTTTCATGTGCATGGTGATGCAGTAATAACTGAGTTCAGACAGTCTGGTGTGACTGAAGTGACTGAATACAAACTGTTTTAAATATCACATTGTTTAGAAATTAAGCTCATTGCTGAGACCAATAAATACATATTAAATCACACAATCATATATCTAGTACTGAACTTCTAGATGCTAGGACTTTGGCTTAAATCTGTGGGGGTTTTAAGCACTGTATGTGCAACAACTGACGTTTTTCTCAACAGAGAAACCAGCAAATGACATCTTCTAGGTATGAAAAAGAGTAACAAAAGCAACAAACACCATTCTTGGGAAGCCAAAAGGACATTCTTGGGAAGCCAAAAGCACCATTAACAACTATCTGTTGTTTGAAGTTAATAGAATTGTTAGTTTATGTGGAAAGCCTGAGCAATGTTTTTGGGAGGCAGTTTCCTGGAAACTTCAGTGGAAATTCTTTCTTAGAAAATACCCAGAATCAGTGTGCTCCAACCAAAAGATCCTTTGCGGCTTCTGCAGAGGCAGTCACTTCTGCAGACGTGAATGCATTAGTCATGCCTAGACCCTCACTTCTTTGCTCTGTCATGACTCGTAAGCATGTATTAGCTTTAATTCTGGTATTGGTTTGTGGTTTCTCATAGACTGAGTCTTAGTTTGAAAATAACTATGGTAAAGAGTGGAGCTGGGAGAAGGATAAGGATAAAGGGCAATCTTACACCAGTCTGCCTAATGCTTCAACACAAAATATTTGCCCCACCAGGTAGATGTTGTAACGTTTCAGCAGCTCTTAGACTCAATGATTTGGCTTAATGACTTGAGTCAACTAATAACAATTGAACTCAGTCAAGGCTAGGATATAATGTGTGAGCAGCTCACAAACACATAAGGATGTTTTACTGTGATCTGCATTTAAGCCATCAGCAGCTTTCCTTGGCCAAGGGCTCCTAGGCATATTTAGGTACAACACACTGGAGATAAGCCTGCAGGAGAAGGGGCAAGTTTTGGTGACAACTGAAGGCTGTAAACTGCATCCTGTCTGGCCTTGTGGCTTTGGAGCTGGGTTGTGTACTCCTCTAACAACTTTTAGTGATTAAGCTTTTAGAAAGCATTAGCATGCGATCCTTATCTGAGGATGTTTACATCCCTTGCTTCAAGACAAATTTTCTTTCCCCAAAGGAGAGTTCACATCTTGCTGGAGTAAGTTTTTCTGATGCTGATTTGTCTGCTTGTCACCTGTTGTGCATAAGCTCTGGTTCATGTGAAAATGCCTAACTGGAGTTAATGTTGAATTTATCCTTCCTTTTGTACTTGTGCAGTTTCAAGGAAGAACTCTGTATTAGGAGAAATGGTATATGTGATTTTCACTGTTCTGCTTGGTTTTGATCATGCTAAATAGGAAGTAATGTACTGTTGAAACAAAATAAAGAGGCCTTGTATTTACACCAACCCTTGTCTTTTTCTGTATTTGACTTTTGAGAAGAAAGAAAAGCTGACAAGCTGACTAATGAACAATAAAATACACAGCAGCATACCCTATTCTCTGGGGAACCTGGACAACTCCCCATCACAGGAATTTGCAGACTCTGCATCGTATGTACAATGTTATTTTAGGGGATCTTTTTTCAGATTCAAAGCTCTTACAGGTTTTGATGTATCTTTATTACCAGATTTGTTGGCTTCATCAATCAAAGCCAGTGCTTCAGTAGCCACTTTATTTTTTTTTTTTTTTTGTGTTGAAGTATACTGTCCTGAAATGCTTGCTTCTTCTGCTTAACAAAAGAGTCACATCTCCTTTGAAGTGTTTCTTCACTTTCTTACTTTTCAAAGCCTAGGCATAAAAATCTCCCCAGTTTAAGTAGCTCTGAAACTCACCAGAAGTGTATTTTCTTAAAACAAAAACTGCCACAAGAGGACCACTAATTACACACTGAGGAATTTTATACTGAAATGTTGAGAATTATGTGCAAGCTGTTATCAACTTTCTCAAAATTTTGTGCACAAGAAATAAAGCTGTTCTGTATTTTCATCAACCAGCAGAGAAGAGAAGGTGAAAGAAAACTTCTTTATAGACTACTTTCCTTACTAGGAGGGTCGATTTAGGCTTTCAGCATGGGAATTCTGCTACTTGACACTTTACTTCTGAAAAATCCTTGGAGTACTCCGTTGAGACTTACCCGTTTAAAGTAGTGTGAGCCCCAGATGCAAGCAGAATTCTTATGGTGTAGAGGGTTTCCAAGTCAATTTGAAAATTGGAGAGCCTTTGGTATGCTCTCAGTAAATCTCAGGATATAATTACCTTTTTCACTACAATGAGTTGATGCAGTTTCTACAAGTGAAAACAGGATTTGCAATCCCCCCAAAAAGTCACTGAATAATCCTGAGTACTTCATCAACGTAAATTTATCAGTCTTCTCCCATGACTGTAAAGCAGAAAACAAAAATGCTTTTGGTTTGAGATCAGATACTGGATTATTTATATTTCAGCTTAAACTGCAAATATATTTGCAGTTCATGACTTAAGAACATAGTTAAAATGCAAAATGCAGGTTGCTTGCCCTATGCTTGTAATCCGTAATCAGCCTTTCAAAGCATGTGACTGCATTCTTGCATTATTTTTAATTAAATATGGCCTTTAGGAATTACCTTAAAAATATGGCATAAAGGCCATGAAATCAAGCTGAAATATGAGCAATGCTTCTTCCTTTCATAGTTGGTGTTAGTTGTAACATCTCAAAATATAGAAGTATTTTTCTTCATAGAAACTGAAAGTATTCAGCAGTAGTACATTTTCATCTCAGCCGCTGCTTGAACTAATCTCACCTTCCAACACACTGGTGAAAGTTCACAGCTGTCAGAAATCCAACTTCTCTGATAATTCATATAAAATATCAATTCCAGCTAGCTAAGGGCAGCATTAATACTCACTGTATTCTCTTGGTGCTCTAAAAATTATTCCCTGGCCTTTTATTTTTGAGAAGTGTTATGGTTGGACACTGGCGCAATGCCAGCGCCCCTATGAAAATGCACCTTCCCTAAATAAATGCTGTGAGATGTTATTAGGAATAGAGCAGAGCAGGCTCAAGCTTAGTAACAAAGGAAAAAACTTTATTAAACTACTACTAATACAGAAAACACATAAACTAAATCTAGGATGAAGACCTTTTAAAACACCCTTTCTCCTCCTAATTTTTAAAAATACTTAGCTATAAAACATTACCCGGGATTCTTGATCAAATTACCACCCTTCAGGTAATCCATACTCAAACTATCAAGGGAGAGAGAAGTCTCTCTTGCACCACAGACCCCCTAGGAAACACATCTGCCACTCTGTGTTTCCCTGTCACACATGGCAACTGCTCGGAAAAAAAAAAATCTGCTAGTGTGACACTCTCCATTCCATGTCACAGTGCTCTCACCACCGTGCATGGACAGACTGCTCATAGGGCTCCTTTAAGGATGCTTTGCCACGGACTTAAAGATACAACAGTTCAGTTTTTCATCCTGGGACTACAGTCCCCCTGATTTTCCCCTGGGGCCGAGGGGTTTAAAAACAGGACTCATCTTCTTCCCGAAGACAGAGGGTATCACCATTCCCTCTTTAGCTTTCTTCATTTCTCGCCATTTTTGTGCTGTTCGAAGCTGAAACAGGTCTCCCTGGGTCACTACTGCATCTCTCTAAAATGCAGTCTCTATTGCAGGAGATTTTGGTTCAGTCTATGGCTAACAAGAAAAGTCTAGCCAAAAGCTACTTCATCATCTTCTCTCACCTAAATATTTTTTCTTCTAACATCTCAGGTCCCGGACTATCTCTCTTCTACTACAAATTAAGGAGCAGTAATACTTTTAAAAAGCCCTCATTTCCTAGAAAGGGTTAAATGTTCAGACTCCCTGGACGGCTGATATCTCGGTCTGGTGTTCTATCTCCCACGCTGGACATCCCCCCCCCTTCTCCTTCTCTTCTGCTGGCAGATTTCCAGGTGCCGCCAAGCTCTCTGTCTCTTTCCCTCTTGGGGGGGGGGGGACAAAAGCATCTCCACTTCTCTCCACCCTTCCGTCCACAGGAGCTGGCTCAGTTCCAGACCCTCAGCCCCTCGGCCTACCTGGACAAGGCCGCGTGGCTTCCCCTCCCCCACCCAGCCTGTGGCTGGGCAGGGGAGGTCTGCACTCTCTGATGACCGGAACCAAAAGAGAGAGTTCTCCTGGGAGTTCTTGCTTTTAACCCCCTGTGTTCTCAGAGGCGTGTCTATACTTTCAGTGGTTACTCCAAGTGCCAATATCTAAACCTGACCACTAATTAGTTTGACCCGACTTCCTAGAAAAAATTCACTTCCATGTCAAATCACAACAAGAAGGAATCCCCATTGTTGTATTTTTATGACTTGTGAAGCAGCAAACAGATGTGCCACATGAGATCAGCACTGCCTTGCAGGACACAGCAGCCAGTGCTGCACAATCCTCCCTACCCCAGTTGAGGGGCTGCCTCTGGGCATTTCCAGCATTGTTATACAAAAATCACTTGCTTTGAGGGGTAACTGGAAGAAGAGAAGAGTTTGAACTGTGTGCAGCAGATGCTGTTACAGAAAGAGATATTCAGAGATTTTGTAAGTGTAAATCTAAATATTGAAGAGTTGCAACCCTCTGCTCTTACCTTTCCAGGTCAGAGAGGGATGGCTGAGGCACCCGTGAGGCCATGTCGTATGTCTTCATCATGTACCCACCCTTGGAGCTGAATGTCCTGGTGAAACACACACAGAGTGGATTTGAGTGACCAGGATTAGAGTTGTTTCAGGCACAGTATTTACATACTGAGCAATTCCCACTGTGCACGTGCTAAACACCCAGTGTCTCAGCTTACTATGGGTCTTGCTCCCTTAAGTGTAGTGCTGTGATGAATCCCGTGCTGACAGTCTGGGAGGTTGCTTGGGCACCCTGTTGCTTAGCCAGCCTACAGAAGCAGCCCAGATGCTGTCTGGAGGCCTGTTGGAGAGCAGGGAGATCCCACCACTAGGGCATCCTCATCTCAATGACATCACAAAATGTCAAATTAAATTCATATTGCTGCATTTGCACTTCTTCTCATATAAAAGCCATCTTAATGCACTTTATGTGCACAGACAGCTCTCTGCTGCTCCCCTGCCTGTTCTGGGAGCTGCTGCTGTCCTGTAGTGGCTGCCACTTCTGCCTGTAGATGCTAAAGTGGAATTGAGGCCAGACTTGGGTGTGCTTATGTTTGCAGCCAATCCTCTCCATTATTTTCTAGGTCTTTCCTGCAAAATGTGATTTGATTTAATTTAAAGTGCCTGGTAGCTTTTTCCAAAAAGAGGTTTGCTGCTGAGTGAGAAGAAAGTAGATGTACTTTTAGGGTGATGAAAAAAGAAGTACACAGTTGTCACAAATGAGTGGTTTAGATCACTGTCAAAGGTATTTTAAAAAGCAATTTTAATATAAAGGTCCAGAAGCACAGCTTAACAAACTTCAATGGCAAGATTCTCTGCATTACATACTAAATGAATGAAATATATAAAGTAAAATCAGATAAGAATTGATTTAGAATTATTTAGTAGGAGACACAGAAAAGGTAAGGATGCAAAAGGGGAGACCATCCTTCTGAGTCATGAGATTTGGGATGGACCCCCTCATTTTCTAAACTACCAGCAGATATCTGTCAAGTTGAAATCCCCCATGAGTGCAAGGGTAGCACTTGTAAGATTTCTCCCAGCCTCCTGTAGAATGAATAATCTGCCTATTCATCCTGGCTAGGTGGTCTGTAACAGACTCCTACAAGGACACCACTCTGCTGACATTCCCCTGATCTTTACCCACTCAACCTGTCATCATCATCATGGGTTTCAATCTAATCTAAATAGTCCCTCTCAGATAGTACCCCACTGCCTCTCCTGCGTCACTTATCTCTTCTAAAGTTCTTAAAGACACCCAAGAAAGAAAGTAAAATTGCACCCATTGCAAAAAACACTCTATTTTCTCCTGGCAAATGTTATCTGCAAATTCTGCTCAGAATATTAAAACGTTGGGGGACTAAATAGGCATCAAGCTGGCCTGAGCAATTCTTTTTCCTACATAATACATATCCTGTGGATTCACAGAAGCCTTCAGCTATCCCACTGAAGACCCTGGCCCTTATATCTTCAAATAAAAATAACCCATAACTTTCTGATGTATTAAAAACTATTGATTTGGGGAAAACAATACAGCAAAGGCAGTGGGCACAAGAACGCCAGAGTTGTTAACAATATTATATTATTCACATGGGCAGCAGGTGCAAAATACCACTTTGGGTTGTGATTCATATTCACTTCTGTTATTCACATGAGCTCTCAGAACCATTTCTTTTTAATTGTCCTGATAAAATTCAGATACTGTGGTGACAAATGTGGGATGGATGGATGGATGGATGGATGGATGGATGGATGGATGGATGAACTACATGGTATTACTAACAGGAAGGATAAGAATTAGTAAATTGTTTCCTAAACCCAAGATTACCATGTAACCCCAACATCTTCATAGATGCAAAGACCATGAAAATTTCAACTGGCCATCTCTTGGAATAACATCACAAACCCAAGGTATTAGACATTACCAAGAATTACTTCATAATAACCACAACAGTGTTTTAAAAATGCTTACTCATCCTTTTACTCTAGAGGACGAGCAACAGCATGGCCCCACTGCTTTTAATGTCTTTGGCAGAGCCCAGGAGAGACCAGCTGGACACTGTGGCTTCTCTGCCAAGATAGGGGGCAGAGAAGCCCCTCCCTTGGCCTGGAGGATTCACCTGCCAGCTTTGCCCCTCTCTGGAGCAAAGAAAGTCAATGCTGACTGCTTGCAAAGGTCTAAGCAACTTGCTCTGATAGACATTGAAAGACTGCATTGTATTGCTCCCCTCTGTAGTGTTTGTGCTGCTTTGGAAGAGTTAAACCTTTCTACAGGCATAATTTAACCAACCATTTCTAGTCTCAACAGCATGTGAAGATTTTTATAAGGAGGATTCTTGCCTGTTCAGTAAACACTACCCCTTGGTTACTAAAAATGTCTATATAATTGTTTTGGGTGGTTCTGTTACTTAGGCAGGCTTCTGAAGTGTTAATTGTAATATTAGTGCTAAATGCACTGAGTTGTCTTTTGCATTTACTGGAATTGTGACTCACTGTGCTGACTAAATTGCGACATGTTTAACTTCAGAACAAGGCAGAACTGAAGTATTTCAAAGTGGTATTTGATAAGCAGATTATTCCACTGCCTACAAAAATCCATACTAATAATTAGACAAAATTAAGTATGAGAATGAATTGCGTGGCGTCTCTCGCTGACACAAATAGCTCCCACACTCCTCTCTGCATTTTGCTTGGTCTATTCACCATGCAGAGTGTGAGCACCTTGAAGCAACCACCGCCTTAACATTGTACACTGGACTTTGAGACTCCTATTTTGACATTTTATTATATCATCATAAAAAACAGAACAAACACTCTTACCTCTTATTACAGTCATTTGCATGACAAGTCACCTAAACATGATGTAAAATTCCTTGTTACAAATCTTCATAAAATCATAAAACAGGAAAAAAACTACTCCCCCTTTTCTCACAAGTCAGATCAGATATAGGCAAAATTCACGTGGAGGCCCTATAAAGAACAATCACGCTGCAGATATTAAACCTTCCTTGTTATTAAAGGAAAAGTGTTTGAAAATCAAAAAAGGGACTTGAAGCACAAAATACCCTCCTGGATGATCCACATGGCCACTTGTGGGGCTTTGTGCAAGCTTTTGTGGCACTGTTGTGCTTTGCCTCTGAGCATAGGTAAAGTGATGTCAGTGTGTCTTGGTGAAACTCAGTCTTCCCTGGCATTTGCAATGAATGTGGGGGTATGAGACTGCTCATGCTGGACCAATGGTGACAGAGGAGGTGCTGTTCTCCCCTCTTGCAGACTCAGCTCTGCTTGGTGACTTGGAGGATTTTTTCCATCTGATAGCCCCTTGTCCCAGCATCCTGGGGACCAGCAGAGGCAATATAGTGGGCATAAATGCTCACCCCCTCCATGGTGCCCTTGGTAGGGCCTGGCTGCTGACTGC
This sequence comes from Vidua macroura, assembly GCF_024509145.1. Classification (NCBI taxonomy): domain Eukaryota; kingdom Metazoa; phylum Chordata; class Aves; order Passeriformes; family Viduidae; genus Vidua; species Vidua macroura. The sequence continues at coordinate 59,442,470 of NC_071611.1, forward strand.
ATTCACATACTGCTGAAACTCCAAATCCATTATCACAGTGGTGGTGTGGCATAGACAGCCCCAGGGCACCATGCCCTGCCCTTTTGGCCGACTCAAAATCCTTCTGAGATGTGGTGCTTAGCTTATGGTCAAAGTGACCTGATTGTGCCACAGCTTGGCACTATCAGCACAGATAAAACAAACGCACATGCCTAAAATATTTACTTGTTCCTGGAACTTTGTTCCGGGACTAGCCAGTGTGACTGACAACTTCATTAATTGAAAAAATGGGGTCGTTTTACCCTTAGTTTTTAGCCTTGGGAAAGGGGAGCCTTAAGACACCAGTTAGTTTATTTTATTTTAGTATTTTTCTACAAGCAGTTTCCTTATATTGAAATTCCTTGTAAGTACTCAGGGAGGAGAAGAAAAAGGCTGTTATTCAGCTGCTGAGGAAGGTTTGCAGTGGTGCAAGGATGCCTTGCTGGGATCGTGTGGGCTGGAGTTGGCACTGCAGCAGGCACGGCTGGGACCCCCACAGCCCTGCCAACCAGCTGGGACTGCTGCAGTGACACAGGAGGCCTGAACTGGGCTCCTGAGAGGCGTGACAACTGGGACTCCTGCTCACATGGGGATGGCAGTGTCAGGGCTCAACCCACAGCAGGAAGATTCTGATGGGCTGTCCTGGACACCGTTTTTCCACACATGATTTTTGTGAATCACTTTCTGACGTGCTGGAGGGAAAGTGAGGCACAGTGAAGACTGTGGTTAGCCACTGGTTATATTAAGCTGAATCAAACCCCTGAGCTTGTTGTGTTTCTACATTTGTGGGCTGATAATGGCTCTTTCCTTGAAGCAGGAAATAAAAAAGCTATAAAGTGTGCTCATGGCTGTAAATCCTGCACACACAAAAGGTTTTGAAACACAAAAGCATATATCTGATGTCTGAACACAAAGCTTTGCTTCTCTACACACAGCTTTCAGATGACTGAGGTAGGTGAGCACGGGGCAGGGGTTTTCACGTGCAGCTCTCACCTAGAACAGAGCTGGGCAGCAAGCAGGTGTGTTTGAACAACAGACTTTTTAAAAACACAATGAGCAGGTTTGCAAAAACAGAGATTTCAAACAGTATTCTTTGTCTATACTCCACCTAACTAAATTGTGTTTAGTTAAAAACAGCCCAAACATAAGTCAGCAACTTAACTGATGTTAGCAAAACATTCCCTAAAAAGAAGCATATTTAGCAGAAAGAGAAGTGGAAATTCTTGCTTTTAGCTTTTCTAAAAACAGTTCTACATTTGTAGCCCAAACCAGCAAACTACTTATACTGCAGGCTGTGCATATATGAACTTACTTTCTTCAATACTAATAAGGTCTGCAAAGATATGTTCTCGGCATAACCTTTTACCAGAGTTAAAAAACAACACACACACACAAATACACAGAGGTCATGTTTTCAAATTATGTCTGCCTTAAGAAAATCAGACACGTTTACTTCAGGCTGTTAAAGTGCTATCACAAGTGGGGATGAAATGAAAGAGAAAAGGCCAGTCAAAGCTTGTGCAGGGGTTAAGTTACAGAGTAAGGGTAAGGCAGTAGAAGTGTATGGGTATTCTTGCGTATTGGTGTTTTTCTTCTTTGGCATTGGTGTGACACAATTGTTTCCTGAGCTGAAGTGCCAGTGATTGACGAATTTTAATAGCCTGATGAGGACCAAGTGTGGTGCTGGTGAATTTTAGCCTCCAGAGAAGCATACAGATCTTTTGGGGCAGCATTTGCTGTAAGGGAAATGTAGAAATGACAACTCTAGGCTTCATCTGGTTTTGCCCACCAACGTGATATGGTGGAGCTGTGTCTTGAGTAGTGCCTGTTCAGGGCCCAGCCAAGGGGCTGCTGCTCCTCCCTGACCCTCCCTGATACCACTCTGGAGCTTGGGGAAAGCAGGTTTGCCACAGTGACACTTGAAGCAAGGAGAGCTGGGTCCAGAACATGGCACTGCTGCTTATCCTGGCCAGGGGCAGTTTAGAACTCAGATGTTGCACTCCTCTTATTGAAAGATGATGTTAGCGGCACTTGGGATATTCCTAGATGTTGTACGTCTGCTTCTGGTAGTGTAACTTACCCACCCTCTCCGAGATGTGTCATGTTGCTCTTTAAAATGTGGCTTTGTAGCTTGGATCACTTCACCAAAACCAAATCAGGAAGCAATTGCACAAGTTAGGGTAAAAATAATGCTGTAAGACAGTCAAGCAGCTGGTAGCAGTAGTCCACTAATATAGCACAGCTGGGGGCTGTGTCCTCACTGACCCCTTCCATGCTTTGTCCTCCCCTCTGTGCACTGAGGACAGCAACCCTTACCCACCAGCATGAGGGGCTCTGGGAAGCAGAGGCAGAGTCAGTAAAAGTCCCAATGTTGCTGTTCACTGATATAACCTTTGGCCTCCAGCAGCTATTTGCAGAGTGAGTGTTACATGACTCTATTTACTGAAGGCTGGCCAACACTATGAAATGACTCTCTGCTGAACTGTGATTCCACCTCAGCAGATGACAAATACAACCACTCCTGCTTAGGTGAAATGAGGAGTAAATTAACTTGAATCTCTAGGCTATTTCCTAACATAGTACAATTTCCATACTCTAGCTTAGAAAATGTTGCTGAGAAGCCAGTGAACTGTTGCTACTGTCAGACCTTTATCTATTGGCAAGTCTAGACATGTAGTTACTAACTAGTTTCAGCAAAAGAATCCCCTTAAATGTAAAGCTATCTCCACAACCTGCAGGTTTCTGGCTCATACTCAGTTAGCAAACCTTAAAGTTGCAATGGCAAATGCTAATCTTTGCATCACTGCCATGCTTGAAGCTACCAAACTGTTTCAGCACAGAGACCGAAACCGTGATTCCTCAGCAGTGTGTGCAAATCTGTGTGTAGTGGTCTCACCTCTACTGCCTGCCTGTCCATCATCCTCACACTAGACCCAGTACTCACAGAACTTCCCTCGAGTTGCTGTCATGACTAAATTGACAAAAAAAAATCCAAGACTTTGGTCATCCAAGACAAGGTCAGTCAGGAATTCTAAAAGAAATACACAAATCAGTAAGGGTTTCATATTCATCATATGAATCCAGCAATCAAAGGAACCAGCTCAATCTCACTCTGAAGACTGAGAGGGATCAAAATTTTTCCAGGTTCATAAATCTGCTTTCCCCTCATCAATCCCATGCTACTTAAAATACAACTAAGGAATATCTACTTTAGCCTAATCCTGTTTAAACCCAATCTGACCTGGTCTCCCAGAAGCATTATCAAAGTCAAATAGTCCCATGCATAAACTGTTTCACAGGCTTTCTTGGGAACTCAGGGTACAGTCATCATGCACCCAACTTCTCACTAAAGAAAATTCAATCACATCTAAAGATGTTTTCCACTCAAGGAAAACCCTAATCAAAAAATGACACAGGCCGGGTGGGTTTTAAACAATATATATGATCACTATGGTAAGAAATATATGAACAAGAATGAGGGATAGTGAATTAAATTGATTTCTTTTTCCTCAGATTTGTGCTATAATCTCACTGATACTACCAAGTAAAGATTCACAGTGGGACTTCATTCTCTTTTGCTATATTTGAAAATATATTAAAGAGACAAAAATATTAGACACAGGTATTGTAGGTCTCCAAAAGTAAAAGGTCAGAGCTGTTGGTAGCATTTCTTCACCTCCATGCTTGCCATGCAATAGCTCAGCAAATGTATTCTGCTTCTAACACCTCACAAGATTATGCCAACAACATAACAGAAGTGGTTAATATAATTATCCCATTTTTGTTTTCTCTCCATAGTGAATAAACCTCAGATTGTGATAAGCAGGCTTACTGCTGCTTGGAAATAAATGTTGGTGAACTGGTTGTAGATACAGAGAGAAAAGAAAGAGCACCACAAAGGGATTTAATGAAGACACAGATATCTCAGGCAGTTTGAGCCAAAGTAACACTCACCTGAGAAGCCCATCTTCCAACACTGCTACAATTCTGGCCATGAGCTTACAACAGAAACACACACTGAAATGAAACTCATTGAAAAAAGAATTTGTCATCTGCATCTTACCATCTAGTACAAAAGACATGTACAAGACAGCTTCTTCAGGAATCTGTGACACTAGTAATCTCAATTATTAACTTTTTTTTTTTTTTTAATAGTAGATTCTACCTATGCAAATAAAACAGTCAAGCCAGAGTATTTGGTTACTATTGTAGGTGTTGATTCTTGCATTTATTTCAGTACTCCCATCTTTACCCCTATTTTAATTTAATTTACATAAAATCACTGCTGATATTCTGCTAATTTCTAATATTCTGCAGACTGCCGATATTCTGCTAATTTGCATCCTACAGAATTCAATTCGTCATACCATGAGTGAGCCAGTCTTCAGTTCTGCTTTATTAAGCTGATGTGCCCTTTCAAGCAGAAATGGCCTCTTTATTTCCTTTAGTGAAAAAAACCTCCAAACTCCAAACCTGCTTCTTTGGCCATTACTAAATTACTTATAAAACAGGCAACTTAAACACTGAAGCACTTTCTGTTTAAGTGTTTACAATAGATTAAGTAACAACTCAGGTTTGCAAAATGGCATTTAAAACTCTCTGTGGTGATAACTGTAACTGCACTCACAGACAGAACTTTGTTCCTCTACTGTATTTCAACATATAGTCACTCATTATTTTTCCAGCTTAAATTTTCCAACTATTCAGTTATTTTCTAACTATTCATGTCAATTCCAATGCCATCCAGGTACTTTCAGGTATACTGCCAAAGCTCTTTGTGTCCTAAATCAGGAAGCAGGCCATCAAACATCCTGCGTGTTTAATTACAGAAAAAGATCAAGGGAGTCAGAAATACATTATTTGTGAGAAAACATGTTATTTCTGGCTGATGGAGAAACTAATGAGAGAAGCAGAAAAGTGAAAAGTGACCTGAGTCAAATCCTTAAGTACCCTTTCAGTGACTAGAAGAATCTAAGACATTCCATTACACTTGTGAATAATGACCTCCCAAAGGAAAGTAGCCGATGATCAATAGCATGGTTTCAACGATCTAAGTGTCATGAAAATAGTCAGGGGTTCTTGACCCCCTGGCATCCTTATGCATCATGACCAACAACCAGCCAAAGCATCTGGCAGCTCATCAGCATTGGAACCACCACAGAAAGGCCATTCTTGACATTCCAAGTTTCAGGTTTAACAGTAATAACTGTTGGTAAGTTTGCCCAGAATCCTGTTGAACATAGCAGCAGACAGCCATAACACTTGGGGCTAGGCAAGCATTTCACAGATTGAGGATTATGAAATGATGACCTAGGTGTTTTCATTTATTCACATGTTTACATGGCCCTTTCTGCTTCCGAACCAAAAAAGTCACCATCATCTAGTAATATTGTTTAAAACAGAGTAAGACTTTTCCCAGAACTTGTGTTTATGCATGAGTTAAAAAGATCTCAGTCTAACAGGCAAATGTTAAAGAAGGATGAGTGACACATGAAGCAATTATGTTTCTTGGATAATATACATACCAGTGTTTGCACATAAGTCTAAACAGTGTCCCCATCCATATACTTTGTCAATACTTGCTCTTTTCAAACAACCTTCCTCTCCTTTGTTTAATGAGCCTCAACAGAATCAGAACTTAGGACATACACTATTAAAAGAACAAAGTACTGGCCAACTTGCAGACTTGAGGACAGGCTCATAACCTACTTAAGTGTAATTTACATGATATAGTTCATTTTACAGGAAAAAGAAGGACTTTTCATTCCATACTTTCCTGTACAGATGTACCAACATCAAATATTTCAACAAGTGTTTTCATGTACAACCTTTTTACAGAAAAAAATCAGACTGAGATTGAGACCACCATAATCATTAACCAAAAACATCAGTATTAGTACCAGTCCTAAACCACTCTAGCCAAGAAAGTATTAAAACCAGACAGTTCCTCAAACACTCAGCTACAGGGCATTCTCAGGTCAAAAAAAAAAAAAAACAAACAAAAAAAACACCCACCAAAAGAAACCCCAACACCTTTATGCTGAAGCAGTTGCAGATGTTGCTTTAATACAAAAGGTAGAAATACTTTTAGTGCTTTAAAGCAATTCCATGGTGAAGTCACAGAGCATGCCTGTGTTCCCTTACTGGAGGTACACACAGTGGCTGAAGTATTAACTTATCACCTTGACTATCAGCTGACTGGTGGAATACCCATTATCCATTTCTGATACAAGCAATTTTTATGGATCATTCAGTATTGAAGATGTCTTTCTCCATTGCAACATGTGCTGTGTACTGTATCATTTTCCTTCCCACTGGAAAGGATAAACCAGGTATACTTACCACCTGTATTTAGTTGCTGACACTGACAGTAACTGACGAGGTCGACTGGTGAAGATGGGGACAGAATAGTCAGTGTACTGGCTCTGTCATGACAGATCCACTGGAAGTAAGTCAGACGTTCATTGCTAATACTTTTGTTTTCTCCCTTTAAAGCACATTGTTGTTTGCTGGCATTTTTGTCAGGTTATCAGGTAGTTACCTATACCCCAGTTGCTCATGCAATCTGTCACAAAAAAGCTGGTATATCCAAATAAGGACATAGGCAAGCTTACGCACAAGACAGCATCTGTAAGAACTTACATTAAACTTTGCACTTGATCCTCTACAAGGTCACGTTCTCATTACAGCAAGAACTAAAACCAATGAACTATCATAAAAAGAATTATTTCCTTCTGTACATTATTTTTATTATTTACATAATACAATATAGCATAGATGCTGGGTAGTTTATGTGCAATACATAAATATGAACTATCTGTACATGTTTGCATATCTAATAACTCAGAAGAACAAAGTTAGAAGCGAAAATCTCACGCTTTTAATAGTGAAGTAAAAACCAAGACTGAACACTGGCAACAAAAATCAGGTAGGAGTAGTGCCTTGTATGTAACTATTTACAGATGAGGATGAGAACAGGCATTACCACAACACTAGTCTAAACCGTATTTGTTTATATAAAAAACACAAGTTTCATACATCACAAAAACCCCTTCCATTATAACACAGAAGTGATATATATTACCAGACAAGCATCAGTGAAGAATACTGCCTTTTCTAGAGTTGTTATTGTACAATGCCGTAGATAACGCAGCCCATGCAATACACCCAAGAACACTACAGTCCTATACCCCAAGTACAATTAAAAATGATAAAGCAGCCCTCCAAGAGTGGTTCCAGCTACCATTTAAGTCTACAGCAGCCATGTTAGGTATGGTTTTCCATGCAGAATTGTGCAACTGTTACATTTAAAACTAGAAAAAATAATTCCTAATAGTCTTTTGAACTTGGAACACACAGAACATAAGTAGTACATGAATAATAAACTGTTCTAGTATTTCAACAACTTATTCAGACCCGTGTTGCTTGATAGATGCTGTGATGTGTCTAGAAACATTTGTAACTGTGTTTTGAAACCCAATCTTACAATACTGTGCTACACAACATTTTTAGCTAGGCAAGGAAAAGGGGACAACTCTGTTGCAGGCCAGTTCTTAAGCTCCTAACAGGACATTTCCTTTGGGAACTTTTTTTCAAGATTATGAAGTTAATGTAATCTTTTACAAAACAATTTTCTTCTCATATGTATCTGATTTTTTTCATTTTTCTCAGTGCAGTTGTTAAGTGACTTAAGTATGGGAAAGATGCTCGTCTTACTGTGATGGTAGACCCCTCTACACAGTTCACATTCTGCTGGAAAACTAAAATGGGAGTGTGGCAACTAAAAGTAGAATGAAATTTTAAATTATAGAAGTAGACTGCCAACTGTTTTGATGTATCCTTCTCCGAAACAGGCATATAACATTAGCCAAACATTAAATACCTCAGGCATATCTCAAAAGGCAGAGCTACTGCACACATGCAGATTGCATATGTCTGTCTGGCACATGTGAACTAGAGTCTGTCCTCTGAGCATATGTATTCCTGTGCAGGTTTCTGATCATCCATCTATTCTGGGGAGGGCATATACGTTTTCAAGGGCTGTATCTATCCAATTCTGCCTGTAACAAACACCCAAACATTTGAAGTATAATTTAGACAGACAGGACTAGAAGTAAAACTTTTGAAAACAAAGGAAAATGACCATGCACCTGCTCTTTTCATGGTTTTTAGGATGTATTGGAAAAAAAAGCACCACAAAAAGTCAGTCTTTTCACAAGCACATTAATTTATATTCTCTGAATTTTTTCAGCCACCACAACTGGATTCTCTTTTCTTATTTTTGCTGCAGCTTCTGCTTTGTAATCATATGGGCAGTTATGCTTGTCAGAATAACGGTGAAGTCCACAAAATAGGTTTCCACATCGGCAGTCAAATCCTGTACATGGAAAAAGAAACATTACTAGGAATTAGTTTTTAATTAAGATGTTAATTAAGGGTGCAGTCACTACAAAGGGGATATGTTTGTCTACTACAACATACAGAGTAAGAAAAATAAATGGATTTACTAAGTTGTGTGAATTGTGAAGAAGGTGATAAATTTAACAGAACACAAATTTTGTCAAGTTTAATGTAGCAAGAGGTAACTAATCATGCAAATTTGTTTATAATTGACAGCATTCTCATACCTGTAAGGCCAACCTTCTTCCTGCACATGAAACATCTGTTCTTCTTTGGTTTTGGCAGTTCAGTAGCTCTCTCCTCACTCTCTGAAGTACTAGGCTGAGAAACTGATGGGCTTGGTTGAGTAACAACTGTTAAAAGCATGGAAAGGAAATAAGGGTTAAATTTGCTTTTCTTGACTTCCCCCACAACTAAAACATCTTCCAAGGAAGAAAAGCAGTATACAGCATGCAGTAATGGTCACTAAAAGATACCAAGATAAGAGGGGACAAAAAATGTTCCATTTATTACTCTCCAAAAATAAAGGATTCTGCTATTATTTTATGCCAGCAGACTTCAGTCTGATTGGCTTTTATGATGTTAAATGTTCATAAATGTGTTTCTGAGTAATGGCGAGGACAGATTAAAAAGCTGCCTACCCTGTCCCCTAAAGCTCAGAACAAAATTCCTTTTTCATCAACCTGTAGATTAAAAATATTGAAAACTGCAGTTGTTCTGCCATGACATCAGGAGCCTATCTAAACCAAAATACTTTTCTTACAGCTGCTTGTCACAGAAGGCTTCCATTAACACAAAAGACAATCCAACTGACCAAGTATAATTCCAGTCCTCAAGATATTAACTTAAATTCATGCCAGAAATCATAGTGTTAATTAAAGTGCTCTAAATGATTTATGTAACACCACAGAACAGGTAGCTGAAAAAGTGCCAAAAGCTGCAAAATAGTGGTCAAACTGCAAAATAGCAGTGTCAACCCTGCTTCCTCAATAAGTATTCAGATGAAGCAAACTCTTCACCACTAAAACCTCTCGTCACTGTAAAAGAGCTCTTACTGGCATGCATGCACTTTTTCATCCTGATCTCCAAACTCGACAAACACGGTTTTGAAGGACGGACTAGGTGGTGGATAAGGAATTGACTGGATGAACACAGCCAGAGGTGTGGTCAATGGCTCTATGTCCAGGTGGAGACCAGTGATGAGTGGCATCCCTCAGGGCTCTGTCTTGGGACCCCTGCTCTTGAATATCTTAATCAATTACACAGACAGTGGGATTAAGTGCACCCTCAGCACGAAGGAAGGGATGCCAGACAGGGAGATCTGGACAAACTTGAGAAATGGGCTCGACCTACTGTAGACCCCACTTGGAGTGCTGAATCCAGCTCTGGGGTCCTCAGCACAGGAAAGATGTGAATCTGCTGGGTTAACACCAGAGGGCCACAAGATGATCAGGGGGCTGAAGCATCTCTCCTGTGAAGCCAAGCTGAGAGAGATGGGGTTGTTCAGCATGGAGATGGCGAAGCTCTAGGAATACCTTACTGAAACCTTTCCAAGCTTAGAGGGCTTATAAGAAAAGGATAGATTTATACATGGGCAGATAGTGATAGGACGAGGGGAAATACTTTTCATTTACAAGAGAAAATTGTATTAGATGTTAGGCAGAAATTCTTTACTCTGAGAATATTGATACACAGGAACAGTGGGCTTGGAACTAGATGATCTATAAAGCCCTTTGCAACCCAAATGGTACTATGGTTCTGTGTAGCCCTCTCCATCACCTTGGTCACGTCCATGTCCCTTCCTATCTCTGGCTCAAGACCTGCAAAGATTTATTTCACTCGAATTTTACCAGATCAGTTCTCCTAGTACAATGCCAAAAACTTTAGGAACAACTGATTTTCAGAACTGGGTAGGCTTTTATAAACACTATTTTGTTCTTAAATATATAGTGCCTATAGGCACTATAAATACGCATTACCATCATGGCCAACAATGACTATTACACTTATTACAAATTAATGATAAAGACTATACTGGAGATGGGCACCTGAAGAAGTCTACAAAAATACAGGCACTTCATCAAATATTTTGGAAAATTTCCTTCAAATGTAGCATAAAGATAAGATGCATCTTTACAAAAGGAGCAGCAAGGCAACTGATGGAACTAGTCAGCCACAGGACAAAGTACAACAGCTACTCAATCTACATGCAAGAAGGTTCTACAAACTGAAGAATAAAGTTCTTAGACTCACGAGAGTGGCATTCAAAATTAAAAACCACTCTAAGAAAAGAATGTTCAAAGCTGTCAGCAGCTTTCTCATATAAAACAGTATGGCTACTTAAAAAAAAAAGCATGTATAAGTATTACAGAGATTTCACCCTGGAAAGGAATGAATCCAATAATCTGGTTGAAGAAAACACGTTGAAAATAAATCAGTGCTATTTTCTAACATTCTCCATATCTAAAGTGACCAGAAAGGGATACAAAAGTAACAGAATAAAGTTTTTAGAAGCTTCTCTGAATAAAGAAAAATTCACCAAAATAAAATCTAAACACCTTAAACTTCAAGGATAGCAGTGGCACAAATTCTTGAAAGCGCAGGAAAAGAGATTGTTTTAAGGACCATGACTTGATGAAGCTGACTGCCAACTCCCACCATTGAACAAACAGAAAAAACAAAACAAGAGAAAAGGTCAAGTCAGAAGTTATCCAAAAGACATTAGATGCATTTCTGCACTTCTGGAGCTGAAACAATAGTAGTAGTAGTAGAAATACTAGAAACAATACAATCCTTATGTTGCATACTAGCACAACTGTCCTGGTTTCAGTTGCGATAGAATTATTTTATTCTCAGTAGCTGGTACAGTGCTGTATTTTGGATTCAGTATGAGAACAATGCTGATAATATCAATAAAACTAGTGTTTTAAATGTTGCTAAATAGTGCTTTTACTTTAAAACAAAGACTTCTCAGTTTCATGCGCTCTGCAAACAAACAGGTGCACAAAAAGCCAGGAGGGAGCATCACTGGGACAGCTGACCTGAATGAAGTAGTCAAAGGAATGTTCCACACAACAGAACACCCTTCCCAATATATAAATGGGGGGATGTTGACTGGGAGATGCCAATCACTGCTGGGAAATGAGCTGGGCATCGGTCAGCAGGTGGTGACCAAATGTCATATGTATCACTTGTGAAGTTTCTGGAGTTTATTCCTCTTTCTCCTCTTTTCATTACAGTTATATTATTATTACCATCAGCATTGCTATCTTACTTCATTTTAATTGTTAAACTGTTTTATCTTAAGCCATGGAGTTTAGTTTTATCCTCCACAACTGTCCTCACCACTGGGGAGCAAGAACTGAGTGACTGGCTGCATAGCACTTAGCTGCCAGCTGTGGTTAATCTAAGAAAACAAAGGGCTTGTACATAAAATTTTAGTCTGGAAGGATGGGCAGTACCTATTATGCTTTATCAAACTTTTGCTGAGGAACTACAACTTTTATGCCAACCTAGGTGCCTGTGATGAAAGGCTGCAGAACAAACCTCCATCTTGCTTACTTTCATGTCGAAGAGTGGAAATATAAATGCCACTCACTTTCTGCATGCCCTAACTTGTCTATTTGCGTATTTAATACCTTAATTTAATATACCCCATTAATACAACATAATGTGTTTTTGTTTCAGTATCACACAGAAACACTGTTTAATTTGATTATCATAAAGACTTGACATGTGTGGTGTATCACTATTAGAATAGTAATAATACACAGCACCAGCAGTTAGGTCCTCAGCGCTTTTCTAAGCAGTGGACAGCTTCAGCGCTTACAAGAGATTTCATTTCTGGAATTTTTCAATCAGGAGTGTTTACCAAAGCTACAATAGACATGGGAAGCATGAAGATAAGCTAATTACTTTCAACACAATACAGAATTATCTATCAGACAATATTACTAATACAACAGAACTGTTTACAGCAAGCAACATGGTGAAACTACTACAGCCATGTGTGAAAACAAACCAGAACAAACAAGGTACTTATTACAACCAGATTTAAGGAACATCATGTACTTATGTCTTGATCTCACCAGATCTCATAAACTACCTTACTTACATCTTACTCACAATATTACCTGCAACACACTGGCTCTACCTACAACATGGCAAGGGTAACCCATTACAGGGTCTCTCAACCTGAATGCTGAACAGCTGTAAAATAGCTCTAACTCTAACAGCTTGATAGAAAGAAAAGAGCCATGCCAACCACCATCACCTGCTGTCTTCTAACACTGCTGCTGCTGAATGAAAAGATAAGTTACAGCATGGATAGAAGTTAACAGTATTTGGGTATTTTTAAAATATGTAACTTACACAACACTGTTATCCATTCAGTTTCTGGTTTACTTTTTTATACGCAATACTACTTGCATGTAACACTACTCCCTAAATCAGAGCATTGCATTAAAAACCCAACCCAACCAAAAAAATCTCTGAATAACAACAAGAAACAACCACAACCTTGAGCCAGTGCTGATACTGGGTCTGGAAACACTGACAGACCTGACTAGAGGCTTGATCATTCAGCAAAGTAATCACCTACAAAAATCTAAGAAAATGCTAAAAATACACTGTGCATTAAAACAATATGATTGTTTAAATAAACTTGTTTTCAAAACCATTTATTTTTGGTGGTGTATTGGTTTTGCATGACCTGGTTTTGGTAGAGGGAAGCTACAGAGGTGGCTTCTATCAGAAGATGGTAAAAGCTTGCTTCTTCCATGTCTGGCAGAGCCAATTCCTGGTAGCTCCAAAGTGGGATGTGCCACTTTGTGGCCAATCAGAAACGGTGGTACCACCTCTGTGGTAACATATTTAAGAAGAAAGAAAAATAGAAGTTGTTGCACAGTTGTAATCTCAGCCAGAGATGAGTGGAGTGATAACAGGTGAGAAGAACAACTCTGCAGACACCAAGGTCAGTGAAGAAGGGGCAGGAGGTCCTGCGGCACTGGAGCTGAGATTCTGCTGCAGCCCATGGTGAAGACCATGGTGAAGCAGCTGTGCCCCTGCAGCCATGGAGGTCCACGGGGATGCAGAGATCCCTCTGCAGCCCAGAAAGAAGCCCACCAGAGCAGGGGGATGCCTGAAGGGAGGCTGTGACCCCATGGGAGACCTGTGGAGAGAGGGGCTCTGCTCCTATGCTGGAGCAGCCTGTCCTTGAAAGACTGCACCCCATGGAAAAGTGACCAACCCTGCAGAAGTGTGAGGGGTGCCATTGCCCATGGGATGAACTCATACTGCAGCTTTCAGGGACCTGCTGCTTGTGACATAGAGCCATGTTGGAGAAATCCATAGAGAGCTCTCTTCAGTGGGAGGGACCCCACAGTGCAGCAAGAGAATGACTCCTCTCCCTGAGCAGGAACCTTGGGTGATGAACTGACCATAACCCTGGCTCCTGGCACCACTGGGGTAGGAAGCACAGAGGATGTGGGTGGTGTGTAAAGAGGGGGTGGGGGGAAGGTGGTTTTAAGGTCTGTTTTTACTTCACATTATCCTGTTCTGATCTTGTTAATGATAAACTCTGTATCTCTAATTCAAGTCTTTTTTGCCTGTGGCAGGTATTTGGGGAGGGATCTCTCCCCATCCTTATCTCAACCCATTAACCCCCTCATTTTATTTTCTCTCTTCTGTCCAGCTGTGGAGGGGAGTGAGAGAGAGGCTTTGATGGTTGCCCGGAATCCAGTCAAGACTCAGAGCACTTCAACAAGTTACAAGAAAACAACCATGTGAGTTACAACGGAGTTACATCCACCATGCCTTTCTTCAGATGTTGAAGTACAATTAATTGTCTTAGCACCAGGTTTGCTTTGAAGTCAAATCTAGGTTGCAACTCAACCTGAGCAAAGAAGAAAAATCCCAAAATTACAACAAAATCAAGAGAAACAAGGTTGTCAAACTTCATAGTTTATTTTTTTCTCAACTTCTCCAATTTCTAGTCAGTTGTTTCAATTTCAAAAGCAAAAAAAGTGTAATTTTATGCTAGAAGATTGCAAAAAATTAGTTTATCAGATGTAATCCTTCTTTTAAACTTTCTGATTTGTAAGGGAAGCATACAAAATTTCTTTTCCTAATGCACAGCTGGCAGAAGAGAATATGACTTCATACTGTTGAAGATACAGTTCATGATCTAATACTGTCTAATTAGGAAATTGTCCCTAGCATCAGCCTATGTCTACAGCTACACTGTATTTCATTAACAACTCCATCACTGCATTATTTTAGAGAATCATACCTCAAAGAAAGTATTAACTTTTGTTGCTATTAGGTGATGCAAATTATTTACCATTGTTCCAGTTTGTCTTTGAGAGACCAACACATAATGGATGCTACTGGAAAAAAGGAAGATAAAAAAATCTGCCTAGTCCAGACACATCAGGAATTTTTAATAAAAAGTCTAGGCCAGTTTCTCTTGCCTGCAAGACACAGAGTAATGCATCACTAGATACAGCCAACACTGTTAAACTGAGATGTCCAACAAACCCTAAGAATAGTATATAAGGACATTATTTTACGCTATGATCTGTGCCAAACAATAATACTTAAAAAGGGAACTTGGGCATCACAGCAGCTGAGGCTGCCTCATGAATTTACAGGTATGTTCTCTCAGGAGGTAGTTTTTTCCAGTTTTCAAGTTTTTTTCCAGAGGCATTTAAGTTCTCTGGTCGTATTTCCAACCATCTCTACACAAGCTTGTGACAGTTTTTACTGGTTTCAACCTGTGATATAATTCACTACAATTCCTAAGTATCTTTCAGCTGCTTTGGATTTTTTCCCCCATTCTAATCAATAGAGCTGTGTGACCTATCATATAGCTGATCCACAGTACCTGAAAAACAGGTTATGTATCTACAATAAATAAAGACTTTCTTTGCAGCTGGCAAAATGACAACTATGAAAAGTAAAATCACCTATTACTTCTGCATTAGTACCATTTTATGTATTCCTATTTCGTTCTTGACACCTTCCAGTGGGATTTCGTAACACAGCACAATGGGTTAATGAATATTGGTGCAAACTTTAAATTACTTTTCAGTCACATAATGAAGCTTCTTCAGATGATATCAGCTACATAAATTTAATAATTGCAAAAATTCCCTATTCGTCCATTCATAATGAAAAAACAAAATATATTGTATAACTGTACTTTAATTCATGTCACAGAACCTTGACTTAGCGTGACTTATGAAAATGGTAATACCCTCTGTACAAATACTGACCAAATTAATCTTTGTTGGCAAAAATATAACTAGATAAAAACCACTTTGATACAGTGCTTAGTAGCATCTGATGCCATTTTCATCTCAGTGACTTCAAAACTGAAGAAACTGATTTTACCTTCAGCTTGAGTAAAAAGATTTCCTACTACACATCAGCTTATAGTTTTTAAAACTGTTTCAGAGCTGGTAAATTAAATAAAGTCTGGATTTGTTAAAGAACAAAACAAGTGCATTAAGATATCCATTTGAACAAACTGGTATGAATTCAGTTGTTCACTAGTAAGGTTAAGCAAGCTGCCCTCCCTCTCTGCCTCACTCCAGGAAATACTTTAGACCTTGAAGTTTTACTACTCCAGCTACAACTATCCAGCATGAGAATAAAACTGTTAAACAGACAATTCACACACAGCAATTAAAGCTGCAACTACCCTACATCCCTGAAACAATGCATTGATTGTATCTACAGATTACTCCATTAGTTCAAGAACCCTATGCAACTTCTGTTAATGTTTCTAAACCACATATTCTCCCTTCCCCCACAGCCTCACTTCTCTGTAGAATGGAATTTATTAAGCACCCTTCTCCAAATAAAACAAGCCATTCTGACTGCCATGAGTCAGATGGAATTGTTCTGCTAGATAACATACCGAATCCCAACAGTCCAACTTCAAACAGAACACCTTGCCATGATTTTAGAGTGCTCACTTTTAAAAACATATGTTAGGGATCTAAAAACACCTTCATAAGCGTCAATTCTTTTACTAACAATTAACATATATTTTAAAGCTGTTCTGGAACTAGTCCTATTTCTTCATTCTGAGGAGACAGTACTCAAAAGCATCCTAAACACATTTATTAAGACCACCACCATAACAGGAGATGGCTACTCAAAGTAAACAAACCCTGCACTCATGTTAAGACACTGGTTATGTCCAGTGTCACTCTGAGAACATACCTGGCTCGGTCACTGTTTTCGGTGTTAATTCTTCCTCTCTTGAAATGCTCATTTCTGTCATTTGCTGCGTTACAGGCAAAGAGGCAACAGGCACGTTTCTGTTTAAGCACAGTGAAACACATAATTTACATCAGTTTTACGTTAATAATAAAAGCTTGACCTGTTCAGAACCATTAATGAACTACTGGTTCAGTCACTATTGATATATTTTCCTGACCTATGCTTCTACTATCTTCAAAATACACTTCTTTATTATATTTTCGTTTCCCTAGAAGAGAGAGGCAAGCCTGTAACAAATTAGTTCTGCAGATAAACAAAAAACATTCCTTTTACTGCAGCACTACAATAGCAAATATTTGAATGATTTTTCAATTTACATGGATTCATAAGGCCCTGTCAGGTCCTTTTTCCTCTACAGACACTCAATGCAACAGGGCAGGATTGCTGCAGGCCTTTCAGCACACTCACAGCTCATTCAACTGTCACAGTACAACCTTAATTTTACCTTGTTTTTTCAGATGTGCTGCCAGCAGCACCTTCACAGTTGTTTAAGTTAGTGTCTGCTCTCTGTACAGATGCAGAGTCTGAGGTAGGACTGTTTGAACCACTGGTTGTTCCTATGTAACAAGAATTTAACAAGTTATGAACAAATTGCAGAAAACACATGAATCAAGTAGTGTCCTATACAGCTATGAACTGTCTGCATATAATTTGCTATTGCTTATTACTTTTTACTTAACGACAAATTTACCTAATAACCAAAATACAGAATGCATAAGAAAATGCTAACAGAAGTGGCTAAGTAGGAAAGCAAGTTATGATTGAATACCAAGAAAACCAGAGTACATTACACAGAAATTATTTTTATCTTTACTGTGCTTTAAAGTATTATTTTCTTTGAATATTCATTCTTTCAGTTCAGCTTTCAGAAGTTCCCAACAAAATGTTTTAATATTCCTTGTAATCCTATGTATATTTTATTTCTAAAGAAATATAGAAACCCCCAAGAATTCCTCACACCCTTACCCATTGGGCTGATTCTACCACTATTCTGCTGTCGCTGAAGATGTTCTTTGTAGCAAACTGAACACATCCCATTTGTCCTAGGATTTCCATAAAATCCACATCCTGTACTACACAGCATAGGCCCTGGGGTCTGGTTTGTCTCCTGAGTCATCTCGATGCTGTAAATAAAATCAAAAACTTCATTAGGACCTGGCATATTACCAAAATCAATTACTGGGTTAAAAGTATAAAGAATTAAAAGAATTTTAAGTATGTCTGCCCACATGCCACACCAAGTGATATCACCATTCTTAAAGAGGGTTATATGAACATTAATATACCATTTAAGATTGCAGTTTATTGCTAAGTAACATCATTACGAACCTTTAAGACAAGACAAATGTTGTCATCATACTAATACTGAGAAATAATATGCTTGCTGAGCACTGAACTGCATGTTCAGGTAAATTTGACAGCCAAAAAAACCTCCTTAAGTACTAGCTTCTGAGCACTAATAGGGATATGCAGAATAAGTAAGACTAAGTTCATTCCCACAAAACAGTTCTGGCAAATAACATAGCTTATTTTTCTGGACTCCAACAAAGCCAAGAGACTCCAGCGGAAAAACCCTGCTTTTTCAACACTGATCTCACATAATTTTGAGGCTAATTCCACAATTACTCTCACAACACTCTTCCAAGGAAGATAAAAATAACAACTCCAAACGATTAAGTATGTTCTATTACACAGCTTACACATTTACAAAACAAACAAACAAACAAAAAAATCCTTCTCTAATTAGGTTGTGTCAAGACTTCTAAGTCTCCCAGAGCCAGTCAGTGCTAAGCATGTTAGAAATAATGTCTTCACCTTCACTGCCTGTTAACCACTGAAAAGCAAGGTTAGTGGAAAACTGCATAGCAGCCAAATCCTTGACTCCCAAGGGCAATAAAACTGGAACACACTAATCATGCATTTGCTTCAAATTGAAGACATGTAATAATGCACTAAAATTTAAATTTAGCAGAAGCTGCACATATGGCATCTGAAGACACTTTAGTATAAACGTTGCATTGCTGTTTTTCTATTCAGAAACTGTCACAGTAAGAGATATTTGACAGCTGAGACTTGCTAGAAGTCAAAAATGCCAAAAGTGCATTTGTTACAGTGTAAAGAAAAATGCTTCTAATTAAGAGAGCTCACAGAGCGAGTAGTAAACTTATGTTTCCCTAGTAAAAGTGCAACTGACAGGTGCCTTTAGCTAAACTAAACTTCTGGGATGACAGTAACCAAAACCAGAAGAAAGTAAACAAGCAAAATTCATCCCATCTGCTGGTGGTCACACGATCTAATTTTCCAGGTATAAATAGCTGTACTATTTATAGCTTTCTAACACCTTCCAGGTATAATTAGCGTACTACAAGACTTCACACTTTTTCTGATACAGTTCTACAGCCAAACACACCAATCAAGGGAGCTAGAAAAAAGCCTGACTCACCTAGAGGAAATCTAAAACATCTTGCCATCTTTGACAAGACAGAGACCTATGTCTATATAACACAGAAAAAGACTACTTCTGCCCTTTTGTTACTAACCAGATAAGATCAATATGTTATCAAACACACTGCCAACATCAACTGACCTGCTTAATTTCCAAGTTAGTGCACTAAAGTTTTGCCACTTACTAAATGTTGCTTTAGGTGCCAACTCTACTATTCCAGTACAAACTAGAAACTCAGCAGCTCCTTTGGTCTGCAGAGTCTTCCACTACTTGAAATACATGCCCCTAACGGAACGATCAAGTCGTTGCTACCCAACGCTGAACAAGTCGTGCTTTTCCAGGCTCCAGGAGATGGCCGGGGTTTCACCCGCGTTTATTTTCAAGGCGCCTCCCGACAATGGGAACGCCGCTACGGCTCACGCACCCCGACTGACCCCTTACGGCAGCTCCGGGCCGCGGTGGGTCGGTCACGTGGGCGGACGAGCGCCTGCGCTTCCGCCTGTCAGGCGGCGGCGTGACGGGCCCGGGCCGCCCGGCCGCCCGCTGAAGTCAGTCCCTATTTATATCTCCCGCAGGCCGCCGGCTCCGACGGGAGGAGGCGCCGGCGAAATCCGACTGCCCTTCCCTTCCAGGGGGGAGCGGGAAGAGCGGGTGCTGACCTGCAGCCCAGAAAATACAGCATCCGCCTCCCGCGATCGGCGCCCCAGGGCAACCACCAATGCGCCCTGCAACCCGGGGCCGCTAGGGTTACACCCAACCGCTCCTCTTCGAGAGGAGGGAAAAAGACAATTGAAAAAGATCTCCTTCCACCAGCACCCCCGCCGTCATCAGCCCAACTCAGAGGAAGGGAAGGGTTAATCCCGTTAGCGGACTCGGCCCCAACCCTCAGTCACCCCTTCATCCCCGAGGCCATGGCCGGGCTGCCGCCATCCCGCCGGGCGATCTCACACTGGCGGTGTAACGACAAAAACGAGGGCCCCAACGCGCGCTGAAACCCGGGCACTGCGTTAGCAACGGGCGCACTGACCTAAATACCGAATGGCCTCAACATCCTCCTTCCGAAGAGGGATCACGATAAACACGAGAAACACAGGAACAAAACAAGAGGAGGATACATAAAGGCTGCGCGGGTCAGTCGCCGCTCACTCCCGCTCGGGCGAGCCAGCGCCCAGAGTCGGTACGGGGGAACCGAACTGGCACAGGGCGCTCCCCAGGCGGGTGCAGTCCGGCGGCGGACTCGGACAAAGCGCGGGGCCCTGCCAAGCACCCGCAGTGCCGCGCGTCTTAACTGCGTCTCCCACCCCCTCCGCCTCCTCCGACACCCGGACACAAAAGACCCGCGAGACTGCCGGGCTGAGGAGCGGTGGCAGCGGACGGGGGTGTCCGGCCGGGCCGCTTCTCGCAACCGCCTGAGTCACGGTCGGCCCCGCCGTCGGCAGGCCCCACGCCACCGCCAGACACCGGAACCTCACTGTCTCGCCGCCTGCATTGCCCCGCACCGGCCCCGCCGAAGGCCGAACGCAACGAAGCCGCCCAAGAGGAGGCCGGGACACACCCCGCCGCGGTGAAGACCCCGCGTAGCCGAGCCCAGCCTGCTACCCCTCACCCACCTGTTCCCGGCGGGGGCCACAAACCCCGCGACGGGCGCCGGAGAAGACGCCGCGGATAGCTCCGGACGGCTGCGGGGAGAGTGGGGGTTGCGGGGGGGCGCTGGGCTGGCGGCCGCGCCGCCGCCGCCTCGCTCCTTTGTTCCCGCAGCGGCAGCCGTATCGGCAACGGCGCGAGGCGGGACCCGCCGTGCGTGGAAGGCAGGCGGCGGGAAAGCGCTGCAGGCTGGTGGATGGGGAGGGGGAAGAAGAAGACGGCAATGAGGAGGAGGAGGAGGGCGGAGCCGAGCCAGGCGGGGCATGCGTGCTGCGGCTCGGCGCTCTGTCCGTTGCCGTTGCCTCTCTGGGGCGGGGCGGGCCGGGCCGGTCGCGGTACCGCGCCAGCCGTTCTCCCGAAGGCCGCGTCACGTCACCGAGCGCGGGAGCCTCGAGTGGGGAAGGCTCTTCGCTGGCGGAGCGCCTGCTTACCGCTAGGTGTCCGAGGGACGGAGTGCCTCAGCGCCGGCACACTGCGGCACGTCGAGTCTTAGAGAACTAAAAATAGTTTTAAAATATGTGTAGTTTTATTGGGTGTTTCTTTATTTGACCTAAATTTGCCTACAAGATCCAGGCGTCATGTGGGATGGAAAGTAAAAATGCAGGAGCATTGCCCCGAAAGGGAAGAGAACGTCCAATCTAAATTGCCGATTATAAATTTATTTGCCAGTTGTCTGATAACATAGTTCTTTCTGAAGAGCAGAGCTTCACAGAACAGAAAGAATAAGGAAATAACTACGCATTTTTCTTAATCCAATGATGATGAGCTAGTTCTACATGCCATTTTGGACAGAATCTTATCCTCTAAGAGGTTAGTACCTTCAAAAATACCATGAGATTCACAAAAAACTGCCTTGGAGACCTTTTCTAACTTGCGACATTTGGAATGTCAGGGACCCATAAAAGGAGGACACTCCCAGGGTAACCCTAGGATTATATCACAAGGAGCAAAAGAATATGTGCATCCTTAGAAGCTACAGCTTCAAAAGATGCTGGTGATTTTGGACCTTCTGTTGTTTGCTTAGCAGCATCACAAACAAGCTGCCTTCTGAGAAAATGGGTGACTGGTTCGAGGGATACACTTATAAAGAAGTTTTCCCTGATGAACATACTCATTGTGGAGCAGAAACATACTGCTTCCATTGTCTTAGAGGTGTTTATTCTGGTTACATGTTGTGAATTCTTCAAGAATGTGGGTACCTAGAACTTGGTAGATGAGGCAAGCAGGAAATAAGTTGTTTGGGAATCTGAGCAGGGTTCCAGAAACTCCTTTGAAAGACTGTAGGCTCACTTGATGAAGGGCATCTGCCCTCTGAAGAGACTTGAGGTGTAGCATTCCTGAAATGCTTTGGTGGAGATACATTGCTTTTAGACATATATGGGATGCAGTCCAACAGAGGACACAGTGACCATCTTTCCCACCAATTCTTCTCTAAAATACGTTGGACTACTTTATGGCATATAATTTTAGGCTTTCACCTAAGAAAGACAGTAAAAGACTGCCAGTACTTTCTCCCTGCTACTTTCTTCTGTAGTGCTGACATTTGAGTATCTCGCCTCCGTTGTAGGGACCAAAAGAAACGTAGAGGATGACTAGACTACAGGGTCTTCATGTTCTTTTCCTGTGTACTACTGAAAATATTGTGAACTCCTGTTCTGAGGTACAACAAGATAATAGTTAATTATTATTATAATTATACATATTATAATAGAATTATTATTACTATGGTGTAATTTAAGGTATGCTGAGTTGTGAATCTCTGTGACTGTGGTGAATAAGTGCCTCAATGAAGCTGGCTGCGTTGATCCTGGCCAGTGCTTCTCAATTTCCTCTCCTTGTTGTGCCAATGACACACCAGTCTTGTCCAGACTCATTTTAATCTTCAGAGTTTACTGTGCTCCCAAAAGTCATGTCAGATCATGGACTATTCTGCACAGTATTTTCTTCGTGCAAATCCTCACATTCTGCTCTCATATCTCTCATTTTCAACTCTCAAGACCTCTTTTTAATATATACTTTAATACTTTTGTACCTTGTTTTCTGATGGTGCTTTAAATAGTTTTTCATCAACAGGTCACCCAGTGGCTGACTCAGCTACAAGTTTAATTTCTCTAATGACTGCATTACTTTAAAACTGAAATCAATGTGCAGAATATAATCCGTGGTTTGATAGTCTTAGTTGTGACTGGAAAACTATATTTGATCATTGGTATTAGAGATTTCTCCATCCAACTCTTTTCTGCAACATTGCAAGGAAGAAGCCCACATGTTTGGATGTTTCTGTCTTCCAAAGCACTGTAGTTGTATAAGATACTTAGATCATCTAAATCAGTGGTGTCTAAAGTGGGCCCACATGAGATGATCTAATGGGGTGCAGGAAGGAAATACTAGAACTTCAGTAATGTATGTATACAACTGATAAAACAAGTATATGTACACTAGCCGTGTGTACTAAAAAATGCTTTATTAATAGGGATGCACAAAAAAGTGAAGTTGTAGGAATCATTTTATGTGTCGTGGTTTGACATGGAAGTGAATTTTTTCCAGGAAGTTGGGTCAAACCAATCAGTGGTCAGGTTTGGATATTGGCACCTGGAGTGACCACTGAAAGTATGGACACGCCTCTGAGAACACAGGGGGTTAAAAGCAAGAACTCCCAGGAGAACTGTCTCTTTTGGTTCCGGTCGTCAGAGAGTGCAGACCTCCCCTGCCCGGCCTCGGGCTGGGTGGGGGAGGGGAAGCCACGCGGCCTTGTCCGGGTAGGCCGAGGGGCTGAGGGTCTGGAACTGAGCCAGCTCCTGTGGACGGAAGGGTGGAGAGAAGCGGAGATGCCTTTGCCCCCCCCCCCCCCAAGAGGGAAAGAGACAGAGAGCCTGGCGGCACCTGGAAATCTGCCGGCAGAGGAGAAGGAGAAGGCGGGGGGGGGACGGCCAGCGTGGGAGGTGGAACACCGGACTGAGATATCAGCCGTCCAGGGAGTCTGAACTTTTAACCCTTTCCAGGAAATGAGGGCTTTTTAAAAGTATTACTCCTCCTTGATTTGTAGTGGAAGAGAGATAGTCTGGGAACTGAGATGTTAGAAGAAGAAATATTTAGGTGGGAGGAGATGATGAAGTAGCTTTGGCTGGACTTTTCTTGTTAGCCATGGACTGAACCAAAATCTCCTGCAATGGAGACTGCATTTTAGGGGGATGCAGTGGTGACCCAGGGAGACCTGTTTCAGCTTCGAACAGCACAGGAATGGCGAGAAACGAAGAAAGCTGAAGAGGGAATGGTGATACCCTCTGTCTTCAGGAAGAAGATGAGTCCTGTTTTTGGACCCCTCGGCCCCAGGGGAAAATGGGGGGGACTGTAGTCCCAGGATGAGAAACTGAACTGTTGTATCTTTGGGTCTGTGGCAAAGCATCCTTAAAGGAGCCCTATGAGCAGTCTGTCCATGCACGGTGGTGAGAGCACTGTGACATGGAATGGAGAGTGTCACACTGGCAGATTTTTTCCGGGCGGTTGCCATGTGTGACAGGGAAACACAGGGGGGCAGCTGTGTTTCCTGGGGGTCTGTGGTACAAGAGAGACTTCTCTCTCCCTTGATAGTTTGAGTATAGATTACCTGAAGGGTGGTAATTTGATCAAGAATCCCGGGTGATGTTTCATGGCTGGGTGTTTTTGGAATTGGGAGGAGGAGGGGTGGTTTAAAAGGTCTTCATCCTGGATTTAGTTTATGTGTTTTCTGTATTAGTAGTAGTTTAATAAAGTTTTTTTTTTCCTTTGTTATTAAGCTTGGGCCTGCTCTGCTCTGTTCCTGATAACATCTCACAGCATTTATTTAGAAAAGGTGCATTTTCATGGGGACGCTGGCATTGCGCCAGTGTCCAACCATGACATATGTCACACAGAAATCTAAGTAATTGCTCTGCCCTGACAAATTTATCAGTGGAGACCACTGATCTAAATTATGCTAGTTTTTTTTTTGTTGTTGTTGTTGTGGTTGGTTTTTTTTTAATGTAATAAGAGGATAGATGATTTGCTTTACTTGGCCATGTATCTTGCTCTTGATTATTTGAGAAAAATTACTATAGTGTATATCCACTTCTCTTGATAATCCTGTTTTTTTTTTTTTTTTTCCCTTCCTACATTTAAACAGGAGTCAGATAGGGCCATTCAGACTGCAGGGAATTTCTGCCCAGTCTAGTATTTTATTTTTTTGTATCTAACAATTAAAAGGTTGCCTTAATTTGCCTTGTTGGATTTCTCTGTATTTTTGAGCATCTTCTAAGCAAAGACCAGACTGTAACTGTGTTACCACAGGTCCTGAAACAGAGAGTCTGAAAAGTGACCAGTTAGTCTTGGAGAATCAACAAGTGCGTTTTAATTTTTTGCAAAAGAGAGGAGTATTTGGAGGTGGATGTTGTAGCTGTAGTGTTGATTGGTAAAGAGGTCAGAGGGCTGAGGTAGCAGAGAAGCTGCAACATGAATGCAGGTGAATCTGCAGTATCTATTTTTTCAATACAGGTGAGCAGTGTCCTTGTTCACATAGTGTTCATGGTGGTGGCAACATTTTTTTGTCTGTGTAGCTGTACAGACCCTGTTAAGCTACCCAGCTCTACCTGTGGACAGAGTGTGCCTTTCTTAATACCTTCCCTTATGACTGATGCATTTGTAAACTAGGCTTTTTTGACTGATACTAGGATGTATGTCGTACAAAAGATAAATTCATCAGGGCACAGCAATCACTTAGATTTCTGTGTGACATAAAAGCATTCCTGTGACTTCACTTGGAGCAGTTCACCTTTCTATCTTTTCAAAGTGGGATTCTTTTGAGCAAATTTGGATCTGTGGATTATAATTTGCTTACCACAGATATGTAAATATTTGGCAGCATATTGCAATAGTGGTTTAAGAATGCCCTCATTAGGTCTAAGGAATAACACCCACCCCCTCCACCACCCCCTCAAAACAACCTAAGTTTAACTCTCTCCTCACAGAAGTTTTCAGGACAATACTAATTTTGTTTCAATTTCCTCAGAAAAATGTCTTATCTCCCTTCCCTGTACCCCAACACTTTCATATGGTGTTCTGTGGGAACCCCATAAATATTAGAGTACTGGGTCAAAACAAACCTATAGTAAATTTCCTCAGAGAATGAAAATTATGAATTGGTGGAATCATAAAAGAAATTTATCTTTTTATGCTTCAAACAAAACCTTCAAACCAAAGAGCCCAAGGAATTCTTATGCCTTGGAGCTAAGACTGGATCAAGAACATAGAAAAGAATAAACATTACATCTGCTGCAATATGGAGATTCATGCAGTACTAGCAACATTGTAATGAATAGGTCTACAGGGTATTGGGTGTAAAGAAGCCAAAATAATTTTATGACAAGTATGGAACATTTTAAAGGATGGAATTTTAAAGGCATAACTGAAACTTACATATCAGGACAAAAATGTTCCTCAGAACAGGAATAAGACAGAGTACTGCCAGCTTCAGAAGACTAGAGCTGATATGAGGCATTACTCAGAGTTACTGATCTTTGAAAATTTGCTTCCCGTTTACATTTTCAACAGGCCTCAACTGAGCAGTAGGGATTATGCTAATTTTTCACTGAAAGATGCCTTTTGTGGGAAAACTGATTGATAGTCCCTGATTCTGATAGGTATTTATGTTATTGTATTGTTTTATAGCATTACTTATATTGTGTATTATATGTTATTTAAAGTTTTATTTGGACTTAATGGCTACATACGGATATGTAACAGTCCATTTCCTATAGTTGTGACTATAGGAAATAATAATCATTACCTAAAAGAAGACTATTAAATACAGGTTGATTTGAAAGGAAAATAAACACATTACAACAAATATTTTCAGACGCTTTAGATGGACATACATTTAAATAGAAGAGCAGATTTTCCAGTCTGATACACCTTTTGTCTATTTTACATCTTTGCACTGAAGAAAGACTACCTCTGAGTACTGGAAGCTTAAAAGCAATTTGTTTGGACTTCGGTTCAGTTCTCCGGGGTGTCCACAAATACATGCCTGCAAAACTGGATAAAAAGGGATCAGTACACAAGTAATTTCTTTCTGCAAATTTAGGGGGTTTTATGTTACAAAGGTTCTTCTGGGACAATAAGGACTGACTGAAAATTTGGTCTATACTATGTAATATGTATAACAGAATGAGACAGTCTTTAAAGAACATGCTTTGGCAAAGTTCCTGTAAGCTCCACCCTGAACAGAAGCCTAATAGAAGTCATTCAAGGTGTCCAAGTTACAACAACTAGAGATCCATTTACCTAAGTTTCTTAAAATCTTTTGAACATCTTGATTTAAGTGACTTTTGAGAGGTATGTAGCAACTCAGGAAAACCAAGAGGCACATTACTCTGATTTCCATAATGGCTTGTTTCATGTAGTGGCCAGTTTGGGCTTCTGCAAAGGGATTAATTGCATGCCAAGTCAGTGTTCTTACTGTGTCAGTCTTAGATGATGTTTCTTCAATTTGTGAATGTAAAAACATCCACAAAGAACTTTCATAAGCCATTTACATCAGATTCTTTTCAGAACAATCTATGTTCTTGTTTTGGCAAGTCCTTAAATTCTCTGTAACTTAGTGTATTTTAAAAGCCTTGTAAATGTAAACAAATGCAGGTAATTTTGATTAAGATAGTATGTTGTATTGTGTTTTTATATTTCTGTAACAGTTCTGTCATGGTTTGCCCCTTCACCCCCCATTTTCTCCCGGTGGTTCCACCCCGAGCTTTCTCACCTTTCCCTCAATGCCAATCTCCCTGAAAATGCTCAGTCACTCCCCTGTCCCCTCCCTTGTATCCTGTCCATCACTTGGCTCCCCATCCCACTCTCCCAGAATCTTCCACCCTGGGCATCGAGTGAGTGGACGAGGGCCAGGGGTCACTCCCTTGAACTTCCCCCATTGGTTTGTGTGTCTGTCTGTCCCTCCGCCTCCCACTCCCTCAGATCCCCCCACTGGTTAATGGGCATCCCTTCCCCCTGGTTACTGCCCCCGTATTTGAGATGTTGCAAGAGGCTCGAGGGCACTCTCGGTTGTTGGATACTCTGTAGTTTTGAACTCTTTGGAGTGTGGATTAAACCTGAGACTGTTTCCCCAGCCTTGAGTCGGTTCCTTTATTGCCTCCTCGATCGCCGCCTCTCCTCCATACAAGGCAGACAGTGAAGCGCTCTGTCTTAGCCGACTCTCTCGAGACACAGGGGAGTGTCCCCCACTGCTGATGGTGCCTCTGCCGGGCAAGTGAAGCCAGGGGGCTTCAGGGTGGCACAGCGGCAATAGTAGTATTCATGTTTCATATCCAGAAGTAAGATATGTTCGGAAAAAACATGCTGAGAATGCAGTTTGAAACATAAAGAATATGCAGAATTTACAGTTCTGAGAAAGCATTTACTTCATGGCCCTCCAAAGTCACCTTTGTTACCGGCTTATTCATTTCTCAGCACTTGAAAGTTTGTCTGTGCATTCCTGACCCATTTCCAGATACCTGATGGCACGAGTTTCTGCAATTTATAGCTTCTGCTTGTCCCTTTCATAGTCTTACTGAAAAAAAAAAAAAAAAAAAAAAAAAATAATAATTTATAAAAGAATAAGTGTAGTGTTTACCTAGAATATAGGATAATGGTGATACAGAAGGGAATGCAGATGGCGGCAGGGAGAACTGTCTATACAGGTGCACTTGCCAGACTGTCTTGTCATTTTGGGTAATGTTGCATGCTCCATTGTATTTTAACCTGAATTAAAATTCAAAACAAAAATACAATGATTGCAACATTGATCTATGATATTGATACATAAAGCATATTGCATTTTTCCTGCTGATGATCATACTGCATTTGCTGCTTCTTTTATAAAGCCCCCGCTCTTAGCAGAAGATGCATTTGTTTTCTGGGATGAAGAGGGCTGGCCATGAATCCTTAACCTCTTCTACACAATTTTCTCTTCCTACTGAAGGAAGAGCTCAGACCTAACATTTCAATAGTGTTTTATACAGACATAGTAATTATTGCCCATAAAAATTCCAGCACCAAAACTATCATTACACAAATTAAAGTTGATATTAGGAGATGCATTAATTCCTAAAAAATGTCTACGTCTCTGAAGTTGCTATCAAAACAAGTCACCACAGTTTTAAAAACATGAGGAAATAAAAGAAAATTTTAGCCAGTCAGATACAAAGCCGATAAGTATTAGGAAGTTCACTAAGCAGCCCTATTTGTAGCATTTAACATCTTACAGGAAAGCACCACTGGGATCAAAGTGGTAATTACGCTGAATCTTTCTACAAATCAGGTCAATACCTAAGTGTGGATTTATGTACTAACTCTCTAACATATTTATCTAATAGACTGGGACAAGAGCATGTGTGGTGACAGTGGGAGACTCAAAGGATCCTTGGTGCTTTGCCATTTGTTTAATCCTTTGGAGACTACATCAGTGCTCACAGTACTCTCCTTGTTAAATATTAGCCCAGCCTGCCAAGCTAGTTCACAGACTCAGTTAGACCTGTTTCTAGACATACAGCCTGAGAAGTAAATTTACTGATATGAACGTCTCCCCATGGCATCAGATTACTTCTGCGCTGGTAGGTGGGATTGGCCAGTTGAGTTTGTTTTCTTCATAATCTGGAGGCTGAAGGCTGCAGAGGCAGGAAGAATATCCACTGAGAGCTGGCACTCAATGTGAAAATATTAAAGGAGATTTCCAGACCTATCGTGAGCAAAACCAGGAGATACCTTTCTAGAGACTTTGGCTTCATTTATTGAGGCTCACCAGTGATCTTGCAAACTCAGTCACCATAGGCCTGAAAATCCCTATAATAGTCCTTTGATAAAATATGTGTTCAAAAAAAACAATACTATACAATATGATACAACACAATATGATACAACACCATACAATCCAACACAATACAATACAATACAATAATGTTATAAACATTTCTTAATCTGGGAAAATATATAAATTATCAGAATTCTAAGGAAGTAGAATGTTCTTTGGACATTCATTATATTTTCTTACTTCTTTTTCCAGTATGTCTAAGCATGCTGTGTATCATATATATCTTTTCATCCTGTTAGATTTTCAGAACCTGGGCTTTATTTATTTGTTTTAAACTTTTTTAATTTTTAACATTATCCTTTCTGATGGGTTTCCATTGATAACCTTTCTATTATCCTCTGGTTTCAACATCACAGTTTTTCTTAAATTTCACAGTTTATGACTAAGGCAGATTTTAAAGTTTGGTAGCCCTGGGGGAGTTTACTGAAGATGTTCATATTGGACTGCATTCTTGGAGCTTTGGATTCTCAGTTCAGTGGAATTTGAAGTCCTTTCTTATCCATCCAATTCTGTGTCCTCATGGTCACAGTAGTGGTATTTCCAGATATTTACAGTATTTTTTCAAAAAATATTTTTTCTATCTTCAGATCCCATCAGAAAGAAGCTGTGCAAGATTCTTTTGTACATGTTAAAGAAAGCCTGCTTTACAGTGTGTTCCAAAGATTCACACATAAGAGTAAGTAATTATTTCTTTTGCTGAAATTTTTTTTTTAAATATTTTTTTTTACTGAAAAGAAATGCAGTGGCCAGCAGATACCTTTTTTAAGTGGTCAGTTTTTAAGAAGTAATTGAATATCACCTCGTTAGTCTGGTCTTTTTTCCTAAGAGTCAAACTGTAATAGATGAGTAATGTGATGGTTGACTCTCACAATTAAAATGCAAATATCATTTATATATATGCTAAGAGAAGTTTTATAGATTTATGGTTATGTTTTACCCCCCTTGCATTGTTATCAGGGGGTGGCCTGGGTTCGGGACATTTGGGAGGGTCGGCTTGTTACTATGGCAGCACCTGACCTCCAGTCAAGATTTAAGGAAGTAAACTCCACCACTGGACAGGGAAGAAGGAGTCGATGGACAGAACTTTGGGAGGGGCTAAAGGGTTAAAAGACGAAACCTCCATTGTGTGTATGAGCACATGGTGGGAAGAGTCCTCTGCTGTCGGTGCTATAATATTTTCTCAATTCAGTCTTCTGTTGTATTTTTGATAAGGTTTTACTAAACCTTTTAAATTTTTTCGAAGTGAGTAGCATTTCTCACAAAACTGTTTGTTGAAGGAGGTGTGGGTTTTGGTTTAAGACAAGTTAAGGGGATGCACAGTCTAAAGTGAATTACTTCCCCTGTAGTTTAGCCAATCCCCTTCCACCAATAAGGAGAAGCAAATATGAGTAGATGTAAGTGAAAAAATAACAGTTTACCAAAAAACCCCAGAACAGCAAGAGGTGGAAAACATCAGCAACCATCACTAAGATGCTGAAATCTCACTGACCCCAGGCACAGATTGAGATTCTAGCTGGGAGAGTGACCCCCGCTATGGCAGCCCCATTGCCCAGCGGTGTGGGGAGACAGAGGACACAGGGCAGCCCTGCCCTCCCTGTCCATCTCTCTGGCAGCAGCAGCAGCTCTGTCTGCAAGTGTGGCTGGCAGCTCTGGTGGCTGGTACTCGCTCAGGGGCTGGTAATTTGTCAGTGGCTGGAACTCAAGGGATGATGTTCTACTCTGGGTAGCAGAGAGCAAGCAGCTGACTTGGGCAAGTCAGACTCCACTGTTTTGCTTCCTCCTCCTGTGCTCCGTAGCTGTCAATGCTGCTGTTAACCTGGGTGTGTTGCAGGGGCAAAAACAAGCACTGAAAATGGTACCCTCTGGCCGTTACTGTGGGAAAATTCACTCTGAAACTGTTTTTGATTGTGAAATGCAGCTTCTTGGGTTGCTACTGTTGCCAGTAGAGCCAAGAGGTAAGAAGCAAGAGAGGTAAGAGACAAGAGAGAGCCTAAGAGTCAAGACAACAAACAGGAGAACTCAGCTTTGGTAACTCTGACTTGTGAAATGGACCAGCCCCCCGCTACACTGCCATGTAGTTTCGTTTCTGGCTGCGGGGTCTTGAAGGGACAGTAACAAATTTGAGCACAGATAGATAAGGAATACAATAACATTTTGGGTTATCCATTTTGGGTAACCCAAATAGGGGTTTATTTCACCCCTATTTTTCAACTTCACTTTATTTATCACTTCAACATTTGAAAAGCACAGCAGAGCATAATTAAACCTTATGAAAACATTTCTTTCCTTTGTTCAAAAGAACTAGCCTTTGCAAGACAGAAGTGATATGCCTATGAGCAGTGTTTTGACAAAAATGATTACTACAGCTTATAAAACACAAAACTAAGATATAGGGTATGGGAGAGCTTAATGAAGTCTGATTTTCCTGGGGAAAAAAAAAAAAAAAAAAGGTAAATCTGAAGTAAAACAAATAATCTGAATTTATATTTGTCTAATCTTAGATTTTATTCTATTTTTTCTTTCAACTTGTATCTGTATATTTGGAAAATTTTCACTCTTCCAGTCCACAACAAGTCATACACACAGCTGGTGGGTATTTAAGTAGATAGTCTGTTAATAATAAGGTACAACTGGTAATTTTGAGATCTCATTTCTTGTCTGCCTTGTAGCCAAATTAGGAATTAGGTAACTGTGGTGCAAGTTTATGTAACAAATACATCTTGATGATATCTCTGACTGATTCTGTGTTACAGACTCTTCTGGTGCATGCACCTTTTAATGCCAAAACTATGTTTTTTTACCTGTGGCTTTGTTCATCTGTAGGAGGAATAGGAAAACAGATTTCTTTTACTAATACCAGAGATATTTTGGTGGAACAGGAGTGATTTTTCAGTACAATATAGCAGACTTCCTATATTATACTTTTTTTTCCTGGCAAAGACAGAGATACCTGTTTGCAGACTTAACTGTAGCATTGGCATCTTGTAGTCTGTTTTGATTCACTTGGCAATCTCAAACTTCTTCCCGTGTCCTCTGAAAATTAAGAAACCATTTGAGATCAAAAATGCTTTTCTAATGTCAATGAAAAAATGCAATCTTTGACAACAAAGAGAGTCGAGAATGGATATGTAGGATGGGGTCACCAGGGACAAGGGACATTATACAGAGAACCTGGGCACCTGTGTGCTACTGAGGCAGTGTTATGCATGAAGGCAGACTGGGAATCTGTCAGTAAATGCACTAATTAAACACCTCTACTTGCCTAAATTCCAGCTAACAGGTCACACCTTCCACTTTCTGTTTCTTCTACAGGACTGCTTGTCAAGTACAAACTGGGAAAATCCTGAGGTCTGGGATTCAGCTTGGCATTCCACATGACTTGAGGATGTGCATAGCCCAGTTAGTTAACCTGCATAGTCACCAATACTGGAGCCATATTGAGGAAAGTGGAATTGAAGCCAATTCTTGATAGAAAAAAAAAAAAAAAGGATCAAAGCCAGGGGTGAGGAAATTGGCTGAGTCACTCAAGGAACCAAAAGAAACATAACTGTGATTGTCATCAGTTTCAAAATGATGACCTCAAAGTAGTTAAAATTATGTAGCTGAGAATAAGGAATATAAAAGGTGTCAGGCAAC
The DNA here is from genome assembly GCF_024509145.1 of Vidua macroura. Lineage (NCBI taxonomy): Eukaryota > Metazoa > Chordata > Aves > Passeriformes > Viduidae > Vidua > Vidua macroura. The sequence goes on from NC_071611.1 coordinate 59,475,772, forward strand.
AGAGGAGCACAATTAGCCCTAATATTTTATAACACGTGTTACTTGTGTCCTTTTGTAATTGATTGTGAAACTCTAACTGTCTGTAATGGAGCAAAATGTAAACAATATGAGCATTGCATACTTGCAATTAGTACAACAGAATGAGGCCAAAGATAGAAATCTGTAGTAGTTATTAAGCCTAACCAGAGCCTTGTAGAAATACCTGTGGATGATACCAAATACCAGCTGTTCTCTTTTGGAGAAGCTGGTTTTATGGCAAAGAGATAATCGAGATGAATATTTCTTCCCAAGGAAGCTACCAATGATGCAGAGGTGGCAGAGCATAGAAAATGACAATAACAGTCTCAGGGTATCAGGACAACTGAACCATGAAGAGATTATAGTTTGCATTTTTCCATTCTCTGTTTCTCTTTACTGTTCTTTGGGAAAAAAATACCAGTGTTTTGTTAATATAGAAAACTGTGTGTTTACCCTCTAGACTTGAAGCTGTCTATCCCAGAACATTTTAAATGTAGTCTAAGTGTCATTACTGAAAAAAATCCATATTAATATAAAGTAATGAAACTTATAATGAGAGGAAAATATAAAAATCTATGAAAATCCTATCTACAGATTTTCTTGTTGTATCTCTTGCTTGTAGTTTCAGCCTCTGTCCTGGCTTGTAAGATAAGCATATATTCTATTTGCCATCTGTCAGAGGTGGGACAGGTATCTTCTGTTAAGCTGGGCAGTTTTTTTATCTCTTCCAAGAACAGTGTCTCCCTCCGGGGAGATATCTTCTGTTAATGGGCCATTGAATAGCTCACTGCATGACTGATAAAGTTACATCATCCCATTGTGAGATGCTCCACCCAGAGGGAGGAGCCAAGCATCCTACCTGCATAAAATCAGCATTTTTTTGGGACATCAGGACAGCCTCTTTGCTGGATTCCCAGAAGAAGACCAGGCCCACCTACTCTATCACCAGACATTCAGAGAAAACTACACCTTTCTACGGGATCACTGCTTCAGCCGCATTTCATCTGCCACTCCAAGAGGAGCAGCCACCATTTAACTGGACTATCACTAACACACTGACTCCTCAGGGTGCCAGGTTTCTGACTCTATCAGTAGTTTTTGTACTAATTACATTTTTTTTTAAATTTGTTTTTTCCTAGTAAAAACCTGTTATTCCCATTCCTGTATCTTTGCCTGAGAGCCTTTTTATTTTGAAATTGTGGTAATTCAGAGGGAGGGGGTTTACTTTTTCCATTTCACAGGAGCCCCTTGCCTTCCTTCACAGACTCCTGTCTTTTTATACCAAGACAGCATCTCACAGGAATTCATCTGGAAAACATTGATGACTTTTCAGTCATGATACCCCACCATGTCCTGCAAACAGACACTTAGAAAGTTTTGTGTCTGAGCATTGGGTATAAATCCCTTCCCTCTGCATACCCTAAGTGTTATGTGGAATTTTATTGGCTTCTACTACTAAATCAGGTTCTGTGACTTTGCCCTGTAGCAGAAAGACAGGAGAGAGTGGTCAGACCTTTCATTGGGTGCAGGTAAGCCCTGGTGTCAGCCAGGGCACGAGCAGGGGGGTGCCCATGGGTGGTTAAGTTGTGAGTTATGCAGTTCAGAGCAGCCTTTTGGTGACTGCTGCTGGAGATCTGATTTATACTACCACCAAGACAATATTATAGGAGCAGGAGGGAAGGTCTTGAATTGTTCTTCCTCTGTCTTTGCTCAACAGCACAATGGGAAAATCCTAATTGTGTTTGCTTACCCACAGCCTAACCAGCTTAGCTGGCTTTGTTTCAGTTTAGATATCAGTGGTCTTTCAAAGATACTAAACTGTACTGATGGGGCTACACTGACTGGAAAATAATCTTGTTTTAGGTTTCTAGCCTGAGCCTAGACTTTGTAAGTCTAGTGCATAGGCAGTAGCAATAGGGTAAGTTAGGAGAAGTTTTAAAGATTATACCAGTGATATTTCTGTGGAGATCCTGAGAATGGCACAAGTGACTTGTGACCTCTCTATTTGGGAGTATACCAGAAGTTTTTCATTGATGTTTTACCATGGAATTTTCTAAGATGTCTGTCCCATAAACTTTACTGAAAAAAAGGATCGTGGAAAGACAGCAGTGAGGTACAGCATGGCTCTGTTGTCTGCTTTCACACAGTGTCTGGGGCCTGCCTAGGGTTCTTGCCCACTAGCATGTGGTGACCAGAGCATTGCTTTCCCATTTTCTTCCTTTCTCATCCTCCTGCAAACAATGCAATCCTCCCCTCCATTAGAGGGTCATAATGATTCTGTCCCTGTACCCCTCCTGTGATAAAGAAATGGCAACAACCCTGCCATTTAATCCACACATTTCATTCATGTCAGTAGGAAGGCTTTCTACTTGGGCTTTAGAGCAGCCCTGCAACCATTAGAAAATATATTGGAAAATTTTTTTAAAAGCCCCACCAAAAAAGATGTCATAGCTTATGGCTTTGAAACTCAGCCTGGCACATCCACTGTTTAATTGATTTATTTTACCATTCTCTCTATAAAGAGAGAGCCAGCACACACTCAAGCCCACCTCTGATTTTTGCTTTTCTCCAATTGCCTAGATGCTGCCTTTAAATATCCAGGAATGAGTGAACATTTCTATCTTGACTTCTGGCTGAGCAGATGAATGTGAGTGCTCTGATTTTTGCTTTCCAGCTTGCAGCTGTCTTGTAGCAGTGCTAGTGTGTGCTCTAGGAAAAAAAGCAGACAAAGAATTGGCTTGTCTGCATGCCGCTGTCTTGTCTTGTGTCCAGATTTGGGCAGGAAGCTGGTAGAAGGGTTTCTATGCTTTGGCTCTCATCTCCCCTTTGTGCAAGGACTTCTCGCATTTTGACAAATGTAAAATTTGTCATTCTTGTAAGTGCTTGTGCCAAACCAATGTGTTAGTGACTTTAGGGAGGTTACAGTCATGAACCCTGGCTTTTATTAAAGGATTTAAATGGATTGTTGGCTGCTTACAGGCTCAAAACTGCAGAGAATAGGTATGCAGAGCCCATGGGCTATATTTGTATACTTTTGTGTGGCATCTTACCTGGTGCCAGTGTCTGTACATTCTGCATGCTCCTTTTCCTCTCAAAATTTCAAATCAAAATTTCAAATTATTTCTTATGGTGTAGGCAGTAAATTTTATACTTTTTGATTAATTTCTCCTCCCCATGTTTTAACCACGGTTTATACTCTGGAAGAAAGAAGTAACTCATTCCTTTCATGTCTAAAGTACCTTTTGGGAAGGCTTTTTGCGATCCCTTCCTTTTCTGTTCTTTAGCTAAGGATGTCAAGCCCCATCCCCATCCCACTGTAGTACAATTAATTATTTTTTCTTTTAATTCTGGCATGTAAAAATTCTTCTCTTTTCCTTTCTGTGGTAGGGTAGTGTGAAATTATGTTACATTAACAGGGTATCAAAGTGCATTGGGAGGCACAAGTGAAGCCTACCTGTTGTAAGGTAGTTAAGGGCTGACAAAAAGTCCAAGTGGAGCTGGGGTCACACCCTATCAATTTAACAACGGGTTACTTAGCAGCTCACAGGAGCTCGTGGTAGAAATAATCCTGTGGACCATTTTTCTAGAAAACACAGCATTATGAAAATGTGCATTTAACTGAGTCCCCAGAGGGTGAAATGATAAGAACAAAACAGCTGCAAAGGTTTATATTAATCTTTGATGTACTGTCTTATTGCAACATGTGGAATATGTAAAATTTTCTTAAGAAAGGATGTTCTTTGATGTTTGATTTTTGTATACTTTCAAGCCTAATCAACAAGAAGGGAGATACAATCTGTGAAACAGATAGCAGCTAACAAGCAAACTCTAAATGATGCCCATGTATCAGAAAAATAAATCCTTGTTTAAATTTAGGACTTGACATACTTCAATGATCTCAGATCTAGGGGGAGGTTTAACAAGGCTTGGGAAGAAAGGATGTTCACTGATATTGGACACAAAGAATGCAGAATTTATGTGACATCTGGTAGAACTCCCAAGATAAGGGAGAAACTAATAAAGCCAACTCAGCAACTGTGCTGAAATTAGCTCTGACTGGGTAAAAAGTAATTCCTGCAGGGGAATCTGAGACGACCAATTCACATACCACAAACCTGAAAAGCCATCTGACTCAAAAGAAGAGAAAGACTGAGCATGCTAGAGACTAATTAGCATGGGAAGCGAGAGAGTCATTAACTACTAGAAGATAGGACACTATTTAATAAGAACTATGTAACAAATATGTATCATTTTGGCAAGTTAATACTAATTCCTTTGTTTACTAAAATGTATAAATAGTAAAAATCTTTAGTAGTCGAGATGCTTGACTTGTGGATTGCCACCAGGCATCCAGGCTTGTACAACCATGAAATAAACAATCAATGCCTCTCTAGAGTGAGTAATTATTGGCTTGTTGCACACCAGGTAATGAATCCGTTTCTTGCGCACAGCAGTCTGTTAGTAAATAGTCTGTCATCACTGAGTCACTGTACATGACTGCATCTGTAACAATGACTTTTTCTTCCCCTTTTGAAAAAAAAAAAAAAAAACCAAACACTTATATTAGTGATTTTCAGTATATGGTATCACTTACATTACTGAAATAAAAAATTTAGGTAAAGTCTTACAGCATGCTGTAACTTTAGGGATTACAAGACCATTAATTCGCACATCATTTCATGTCTGATAAAAGATGAATTCTTACTGGGGAATGAACAGGAACTGACTGTTAATGTTTATCACCCACTGAAGAATATTAGCATTTGCTAATAGCAAGTTTGATTTTTCTGAAAATTACCTGTGCACCATCTTCATCAGTGTCCCTTTGCTCAGGACCTCCAGTGTTACACAGATTTTTTTCATCTGCTTTTTCAAAGGTCACATGAGCAGTTCCTAATTTTCACACTTTTTCAGGTTGATGGTGAAACAAGAGCTGGAGATATGCCCATGAATATACGTTTAGATGGTTTGTCACAAAGAAACACTCATCTTTAGGTTAGCAGATTCCTTTTGCTGAGCCTTGTGAATACTCACCTTTTCAGATAGGAGAAAAGCATTGTGAAGAGCTTCTGCTGTTGTTGAGTGGTAGTGGCTTCATTCATCAACTCAGCAGAAGTTTGCAAGACGAGGCAAGAGGTCACAGGAGATGTTCTGGTACTGAAAATGCTGTGGTTTCCAAGTAGCAATGAGTAGCAGTAGTTAGGTTTTCAACTTAAGGACAGAGAGTTAAGATGTAGTTTTCTGGTAAGAAGGTTTTGTGGTTATTTTATGACTTTCAAAAGTGAGATCTGATTAGTGTACCTTTCCATGGTCACTGTAACAATCACACTTTACTCATCTTTAGGAAACAGAGACTTCATTGAACCTTAAACTTTGCAGAGTCATGTCAGCTTTTGTTTTCTTTAATTTTTTTTTTTTTGCTTTTCCCCCACTAAAATCAATTAGAATATTAAAAAAAATCGTATTTTTCAAGATTGTCTTTGAAGTCCAGTTTTATAAAAAATTATGCTTTCCATACAGCCAAAAACTAGGCTTTCCAGAAAGCCTTAAGTGGATACTTTGTTGCCCAGAGGCTTCTGAGAAAGGAACATCAACATTGTGAAACGTAATGTTTGAAAGTCAAAGTAGCCTTATTTCAGGCCCTTTGAGGTTAGGCATTACGCTACCAGCTTTAATTACATTGTTGCATACATTTTTTGCTACTTAAAATTTTGTCTACTGTCATGCTAATGTTAATAAACCTTCTAGTGTTTGATTTTAATGGTCCCTTACCCTCCAACTCTGGCTGCTGTATATCCCAGGAATTCTCCACCTTGATTGATGGGCCATAACCTCCCTCTGAGCTTATCAGTGACAGTGTTCCTTAGAAATTCTGCTGCCTAACCAACTGCTGTTGCCTAATGCCTTGTTGTTTACATGTACTATTTGCCTGCATGAAATAATATTGTATTTACTGGACTTTTGAGGAAAATTCCATCCTAGGTTATGCCCAGGAGGAAGACTGACAGACAACTACATCTAACCCTAAGCAGCAATCCTGGATGAGGCTCTTGGAGCTCTGCTGGGCCACAGTAGCTGCCCGAGCACCTCCCTCCCATTACAGCGCCTCTTGGAATTCAGCAATTTTGTGGTGTACAACACTCGGGCCACCAAAGCCTGGCATTAGGGTCGGGGCTTGATACTTCTTCATCAAGGCTTAACCCTCACCTGTTGAGAGGTGCAAAGATATCTAACATGAGTATCTCACTGAACTTGAGGTGAATTTTTAACAGGTGCGTATTTTTAACCTCTGTGCGTACTTCTTTGTGCTTGTATGCATGCATGAATCAATTTAAATATTATTTTCTTTTGTATGTTTCATTCATTTAACAGGTAATACAGTGAACCTTACATTGAACTTCTTTAAGTTATGCTTTTGGAAATTTATATTAAACCTTTAAAAAAAAAAGAACTGTGATGGTGATTCTTTAAGTGACATAAATCACTCATTCATGACAGATGTGGAGAAAGCTGGAAAAGTGGGGACATAATTCCTTGGGATTTTTAAAAAGGAAGCCACCCCTTAAACTAAATAATTGTCTTATTGAGACCTCCTGACCACCTTTCACATGGGTCTTTAGAAGAGATAAGGAGTCCTGCCACTTTTCTCATTATTTGAATTAAAGGAGTGGCTGCTGGTGGTAGAAGCCCAATTGACTTGAGTTTCCTAAAACATTAAACAACAAAACCACAGACATGTAATGCAGCTTGGCAGCTTGGGCTGCTGGCCTCTCTTCCTTGATGACATACAGCACTCTCCTCTTCCTCTTCTTTTCCAGTCTGAGAGGCTGAGTATTAAACATGAAGGTACTCAGAGAAGAATCAAAATCCCAGGCCTATAGTACTGTATTTTTTCAGTTTGTTCTGCCAACGAACACAGGCTTTGTTCTCACAGCAGCTATTAATCTGCTTTTAAGATGGATGGGAATTGCAATCAGCCTTTTCCTAGTTCCCTCTCAGTGCTGTTTGAGGGATGCTGTCTTAGACCTCCCTTATGAGGAGCTAAGCACTCACACTTTTCAGGAGCTTCTCAGTTTCTCAGAGGACACAGACCATGTAGCAAATGAGAGAGCATTTTTCTAATTAAAAGAATATGTTGGAGGAAAAAATAAATTACTACTTAAACAAAGCCTTTGAGATTGTTCTTAGAGAAACACAGACACTGGAAAAGAGGAACAATAAGGACATATTTTTAAAATCAAAATCTCATGGAAAAAGATCTTTGTGGTTGAGGGGATGGAATACAGACTCCAGTTTCACCAACTGTAATTAAAACCATAAACTGTTGTGATCTGATTTAAAAAACTATCCAGAAATCCTTATGGAAGTCATTATTCAACCTCCTGCTGCACCACTGAGAGAAGAAAGCTCCAGTGTCACAAGTTACTCCACACAGGCAAACTCCTTTACCTTCTATGAGTTCCACTAATTTTACTAATTGGTTGGGTAATGTTGTCTCAGATGTGAGTTCATTGCACAGCACTAATTCACACACTGAGGTGAGATATTTCTATCTTTTATTCTAAATTTAATTCTAAGTAGGGAGCTTGTGGTAACCCATGAAATGCTGGCTCACAGATCATTAAAACTTCACACTATTCATACATCTTAACAATGTGTAAATCAACATTCATTGGTTACAATTAGATAACTTGTTCATTTCTTTATACTCAAACCCCTATTTATTAGTTATATCTCTCATTTCCTATGCTTTTTAGTCTGCAGGTGCAGTTGTTCCCTTCACCTGAGTCTGGGGTCTTTTTTGAATAGGTGGGCACTGAGTCAGTAGCTAGGATGGCCCACTGCTGGAATTACCTTTCCCCCAGTTACTGCTCAGTTCTGCTGACTTTACCCTGGCGGCTCTCATCCAGACACCCCATTCACCTTGGGATTGCCATCAATTTCCCTTAAAACAAAAGATTAGCCAAGCATACAATATTCACAGTGCAATTGCTTAATCCTAACTGTCTAGCTATAGCTACTGATTAACAAATAAAAGTTTGGTTCCAATTTTGAGGTGCTAACATCTTGCCAGTCTTGATACCAAGGTCTTAAAGGGACATAACTGGCAGCTTTGGGGAGCATCAGTGCTTGGCTTGGTCTCTGCTTTTTAGTTTTATCAACATAGATACATTGGCAGGATGATGGCAGCAGCACTAGAATGGGTTGATGAGTCAAGCAGACGGAGGAGCTTTGCCCAGCCCAGTGGCTGCAATGTGCTGTTGTAGTGATCTGCTCTGTGCCTCATTCTGACACTGTGCAACATGGTTGTGTGGGTTTTGCCACACATTCATGGAGCTGAGGAGTGCTGGCTCTGCTCCCCAAAACTGGGCTTCAGCGCAGCAGGATCCTGAGTCTCCATCAGCTCATCTGCCATCCCCACCCAAGGTGTATCTGCCCATCCTACTGCCCTAGTGACTTGCAGGATGAAGGCCTCAAATATACAGTGTCAAACCATGACTAACTGCAGAGATTTCCCAGCATTTATAAAAGGATGTCTGAATGTAATCAATAAGGATCTGCCCTTTGAACTTTCCATCTGTGTAGGTAAGAGATATGCTATGAAAAGGGTATTCTTTAGACCATTTTAACTTTAATAATCTCTTCTTTAGCCTTCTCTTTTTAGAAAATATGTAGGCAGTCATTGTCTCAGGAAAGAGAGAGACCAAGAGCAAAAATGTCCAGTGAAAGGGGCTTTATTTTCTTGACTTTGGGTCCATGAAAGTGTTCCTTGTTCCACCTCCACAATTCATTGCTGCTTGTAAAGAAAGGAGCAAATTACTGAGTGCCAGCAGAGGAAAAGAATGTATTGAACTGAGATGAACAGGGGGTTTCATCATGACAAGAACAAGACAGATAAGAAATCAGTTGATTTGTGTTCAATGGCTGATGTTATATTTTAATGTTCCAGTAGTGGCTGTGCTGTCTCTGGTACCTTTTGGAACTGTTTGTACTTTGATTTAATAGAGAATTAAAGCTTTAAAGCAGATTCAGTAAGTCCCTGGGGAGAAAAGTTACTTGTCAGCTGTGATTACATTTAATTAGTGCAAGAGTGAAGTTTTGAAGTGCCATTTTTCCCCTTAATCTTAGCTCACCAAGCCCTATCGAGTTTCTTTGGAGTTCCATATTCCCTTTCGGCTCTCTGGGTTCAGAGTTACACTATACTGCCATGTTTCTGATGTGAAGTTTTGTAGCAATCCTTGTTGACACAGAAAAAGATATAAACCTAGCCAATATTAAAAAAAAAAAAAATCATGTTGCTTGACCAGGTCATAGCAGAATGGGCAATATAATAAGGAAAAATTTACTTTGTGGATGAATATTAATTGTACCTGGGACTTCTGTGCATGTTGAATTTACTTAGTAGTAAGCCAAACTGCATTGATATAGAGATCTGTATCTGGCAGTGTATTCCTCTAGTTTAACATGATTTTCAGCAGCTATTTTGCTGGGGTCTTTTGTGCTTGGCTGTGCTATCACAAAGTCTGAATGATGAGGATAAGAAAATTTACATTCAAAGTGCACCAGAGCTTTCCTGGAACACTGCTGCTGAACATTACACAATATCTGCAAACATGTTTGATAAGCTATGTGAGTACAATGAAATGGAGGGAAGGGACTTGTCTTTGGAGGAGTTACACATGGAGGACAACCAGCAAAGTAGCAGGCCAAGCAGACAAAACCTGGGAATCGCTGAAGAAGGGAAATTGCTATATTCAGGGAACTGGAAAGGTATTGCAGAAGCAGATCTTATGGTTAAGTGAACTAACAAAGCATGCTTTCATGCTGCTCTTCTACTTCTTCCACTTTGGTGTCTGACTGCCTGTACATTAACTTGAAGTCACATCAGTGGCAGGCCCTGAAAACCCTGTGCATGAGGAACAGCTGCCCATAAGAATCTGTGACTCAGAAACTCCAATAACGCTGCCTCAAAGGGAAGAAAAATTCAGGGCTGTATACAGACAGTCTTCATGGAGCTGGGCACTGGGAAGTGTCCAGCAAATTAAGGGTCTGGAGAGGAATTTCCTGCTACTCTGCAAAGGATCTGTACAAGGGCTAGTGCTGCTGGCCAGAGAATTTGCCTCTGACAAGCATGAATTACTTTGCCTCCTCCCAGAGTCATGCCTTGAAGTGTCATAACTGTTCAGCTAGTGATTCCTTTTGTAGTGAAAACAGTGACCCATGGAAACGGAGTTGCTTTGATTCTTCTGGAGGTGAAGGTGGTGCTTCATTAACTCCTCAGCCTCTGGAGTTCCCAAGGGGGTTACAAGAGGTAAGAAACCTTGAATCCAAAGATTAAGAATTTCAAACCAAGGTCTTTCTGGTACTACAGAGCCTGCACTGTTTGCACAGCATGTAAGCAGTTGCAGTTTAAGAGAGCTATTGTTTGTGCAAATGTAATTTAATTTTCTCATTTTGCCCATTATACCAAATGCTACTGCCCAGAAACAGCTGGAAAGTACCATTTTACAATGCATGAGGAGAAATTCCATGGACAGTAGTCTCTCTTTGAGCCAACAGGCCAAAATGTTTAAATAAAATGATAGCTTGTGACTTCAATAAGGCACACTGAAGGTGAAGCAAAAGTGTGTTCTCAGGAGACCTTGGCTAGGGGTTCACACCACATGAACTAGGACACCTGACCCAATATGCTAGTCAAGATCTCTTTTGCCAAATGGATGTCTTCATGTCTGTGTGAGATGCCCCTGATACCATATCCCCAGCAATTCTCCTTTAGGAAGTGGCACCTCCTTGTGCACCGAGACTTGCCTGGAAAATTGATGTCTTTCTTTTTCTGCAATGCATCCTGGACTGCTTCAGACAATACTGGAGGCAGTGCTTCACAGTTGGATTCTGGGATTGATACTACACATCAAGAATCACTTTTCCCCAAAAACATGCTCTGTGGTTCCCCTGCATCTGTTTCGGTGACTGTTAGTTCCTGATGTAATCAAGTCTTCATCAGCTGTTGTAGATGGAAGAGGAAAATTCAGAAGACAGAAAAATACACAGTATCATCCATAAAGCTGGTCAGTAGCTGTCTTGAGGACTGCTGGGGGGAAAACAGTGGCAATAACTGTAATTCAAGAGATGTGCTCACTTTTGTCATAAGAGTCCTGCTTGCCAGGCTATCAGCATTGTATTAATTAGCACTTGCAGGCACCAGTTGAACATAATGAACTTCCAGGTGCTCTATGTGCTTGCAGGAGCTCTCCTATGTGTATGTCCCTATCACTGAAACTCACAGATCTTGGTCTTCTGCAGCCATGCATTGTTTTCTTCTCCCTGATGATGTCTCTTTACTGTTCCCAGAATCATAATGTGCTAAATGAAGCTGTCCTGTATTGTCCTTGCTGAACCAGGCTTCTCTTTTCGTGGTCTCATGCTTGTTCCCTTTCTTGTGAAGCTGCAGAGAACACAGAGGGACCTGTGACTTCCCGTGTATCCCCAGTCTGCTCACCAGCATGGCAGGATGAAAATCAGAAAGCTCTGTGTAAGCTCTGCTCAACAAGAACAAAAACATCTCTCTATTACCAACCGTGTGTTCAGCATAAATCCAAAACAGCCCTATGCCAGCCACTGTGAGGAAAATTAGCTCTACTCCAACCAAAACCAGTGCAGGCCCCTAAAGCTGCTGTCACAGCTGCTGATTAGCACAATGCCTGACTTGCAGCCAGCTTGCAGTGATCCTCTGGTACACACACCATGAGTGAAGTGCATCTGCCTCACTATCAGACAAGTGTGGGTTGCCTTTCTGGTGATTGTGGCTGTCCACTGGCACTGGTTGTTAGAAGGAGTCAGATAAGAGATAGCAGGAGAACATCCCAGGATTTTTCTTGTGCAATCTTAAGGTGGGGCACAGCATTTCTTAGTTGCTCCATGGCCTGCATCTGAGTACTAGTAAAATGTCACTGGGAATGGAGGTCAGCACTATTACAAGCAAATGAAACCATCAGAGGAAACCTGCTTTGTCTGAAAGCACCAACTCACTGTAAAGCAAAAGCTGTTGGAGTGCTGCCACTGTGTGCCTGCTCAGATGGTATACTTACCATGAAGTACATAATCTTGACGTAACTCAAAGAAAGCAGAAAGGTTCTAAGTAATTTTCTGTGTTCAGTTGGCTTGTGTTGGTGTCACTGAAATAAATGGAGTTGCACAAGTGAGATGTATATATTCATTGCAACTGCTCTAGACTACTTTTTAGAGAATTTGTTTTCTTATTTGGTATGATCCCCAAACTAAAATAATTCTGACCATGACACTAGAATTTAGCTTCTCTTTAGAAATTATATTATATAGGCATGTTATATAGCAGTCTGGGTGTAGTCCTGCCTTTTTGCACCAGAGCTCCACTTAAAAGCTGGTGGTGAAGTCCTTTAACATTACAAAAATATCTCAGAAAAAAAAATTAGTTACCAATCCTAGACTAATTATAAGTTGTGTTGGTATCTCAGGTCTTCCAAGTTATGGCCTAACTACAAAATGGCAAGATTTGTATATTGTCATAAAATGCCACAGACCAGAGTTAGAGCCATGTCAGGGTATGGAGGTTTTAAGCTGCCAGGCTGGCTGAGCTCCACTGCTGTACTCAGAGCTGCTGCTAGGTCATCAGACTGCCAATTTCCTGAATACTAATTCACAAAGTCTGTAAGCACTGTTTCATTATTGCTTCACAAGTGTCACAATTCTTTTTCTTCATCAGTGGTGGTGGGCTGACCCTGGCTGGATGCCAGGCACCCACCAAAACAGCCCTCTCACTCCCCTCTGCAGGTGGATAGGGGAGAGATAATATAAGAAAGTTATATTCACAGATTGAGATAAGGACTGGGACAGATCAGTTACCAAATACCATCACAGGCAAAACAGGCTAGATTTAGAGATATTAACTGAATTTATTACTAACAAAATCAGAGCAGGATAATGAGAAGTAAAACAGACCTTAAAAATACCTTCTAATGCCTCCCTTCTTCTCAGCTCTATCTCTCCCCCAGAGGTGCAAGGAGACAGGGAATGGGGGTTATGCTCAGTTCATCACATGTTGTTTCTCTCACTGCTTAGGGTGAGGAGTCCTTCCCCTGCTCACCGTGGCATCCCCCTCACAGGAGACAGTTCTCCATGAACTTCTCTGATGTGAGCGTCCCACAGGCAACAGTCCCCCTCAAACTGCTGCAGGGTGGGTCACTCTTCCATGGGGTGCAGTCCTTCAAGGACAGGCTGCTGTAGTGTGGGGTCCTCTCTCCACAGGTCTCCCATGGTGTCACAGCCTCCTTTCAGGCATCCCCATGCTGTGGTGTGGGGCTCCTCTGGTGCCTGGAGCCTCTTTCCCCCTCCTTCTCCACTGACCTGGTGTCTGCAGGGCTGTTCCCATCATATGTTCTCACCCCACTTTTCTCTGGCTGTGATTGCAACTGTGCAATGACTTTCTTGTCATTTTAAATTTCTAATCTGCCCAGCCTTGGCCAGCAGGGTGTTGACCTTTGGAGCCACTTGGCACTGACTTTGCCGGACATCGAGGAAGCTTCTGGAAGCTTCTCACAGAAGCTGCCTTGGTAGCCTCCGCTACAAAAGCTTGGCCATGCAAATCCAATACAAGTGAGGGAAATAATAATTTAAGGACATGAAAATAAAAGCAAACTGCCACTCAACACTGATAAACACAATACTGAGATTATATTAACAATGGGGAGCAAACTCCTTTCTTCTCTTCACAATTTTCTCATCTTCATTATATTGTCCAGCTTTCTTTATAATGAAACCCAAAATTTAATGAAGAGCAGCTATATTTACTCAGTTGGAATATGTGAGATCAAATTACTTTTTGTATTACAGTTAGCTGCTGCTTATTTATTTGCTGTACATTATGTAAGGCCATAATTTCAATACTCTCTCCAACTGTGTGAAAGAAGACTGTGTGTGTGCATGTGTGTGTTCAAACTGTCTTTTCTCTGTGTGTAGTGAGTGGATGCCAAATACATTGTCCTCATTACTAAAATGCAGTTGAATAAAAATAATGCAATACACAATAATTTGTTTTTCATTTGCATGAGGTGTGCAGGCAGACCTATTTGGTGCAGCTTAGCAGCCCAAGCTTTAAAGATTGGCTCTGCAGTGTCTTGACACAAAGCTTCCTATAAACTAGATTGCAGGCTGATGCCTTGTTATTTATGGGTTCAAAATATAAAGACACTAAGTATCTTTCTCGTGTAACTCCCTGGGTAAGAGGAATGAGGTGTAACTGCTATGATCTTGCAGTAATGAGTATCTCTGTTATAGGAATGGAGAGAAAGACAACAATTAAAAAGTTGCAATATCTGGTTAATAATCAATCTTAGCCCTGTATCTGAAAATGTTCATTTTTTAAAATCAGAAGACATTTTCAAAGTTCAGGGCTCTTTACTGTCCTTCTTTGAATTGACAACATGAAAAAATAAAACCCTGGGCAATTTTTGTCCTCCAAGGCTACTCTCTGTTTCCTCAGGAACATAGAACTTGCTTGTACTCTCAAAAAAACCCAAACCAAACCAAACCAAACCAAACCAAACCAAACCAAACCAAACCAAAAAAAACCCAAAAAAACAACAACAAAAAACCCCCTGTATTTTAAAACAAAAAACAAAAACAGTACTTAACACTTGGAAAAATGACAAGTCTCTGTAGAACCATAAAATTACAGGCAGTTTTGCACAAGTATCTGTTGAAAGGCAGCAGAGCATCCCTCCTTCTTCCATGCAAAACTGAATAAAAAATTTCTGCCCATATCTCTTCCCTGCTTTTAAACTAGAACACAATGTGGTTTTCTCCCTCTTGAGTAAAATTTATGTTAAGAAGATGTGCACATCAATTTTATGTGTCTGATTACTTGGAAACTATTTATACTTACATTCAGAACATGTTGCAGTCCACTGAGGGGCCTACATTGTGCATACTTTAGTATACATGAAAGGAACAAAATAGAAATATATCTGGCATATGTCTAGATGTCATTTACTGTGGTTGAGCAAAGTAAACATAAAATGTGCCAGACTACATTTCTGACAAGCATTTTTTAGAAAATGTGCAGCAAAAGTGTGTTAATATCAAAGTTCAGAAGAAATCAAGCCTGTTTTGCAGGCTGGCATTCCTCTTAAACAAAGTGAACAGGAAAAAGTTTGAATCTCATGAAGATTTTCCTATCAATATTTAAGTGGAACAGTTACAGTGTGCAATGCATATCTTTCTCTCTCTTAAATATGTGTACAACATGTTTTATGTGTAATTCAACATAGCGGTTGAAAAATTGACAGTAATACAGTAAAATTTTAAGATATCTTGACTATTACAATAATTTATCCCTAGGTCCTTGAATTTCCTTTCTGATAAATTTTGAATCTTTAGGTTGTTGGCCATTCAAAAGAGTAAAAACTTGAAGATTTTTCATAAAACTGCCACTGCTCAGTACTAGTGATGACTACTTTATTGACAGAGCTCTGGTGGTAATAACAGATAAGATAACACTTCAGAGAAAGTGGAAGAAACTGATTTGAGACAGCTACAAGCTAGAAAATATAGTTCAGTTGGTCAGAGCATGGTGCTAATAATGCCAGGGTTGTGGGTTTGATTCCTGTAGAGGCCATTCACTGAAAAGTTGGATGTGATGATCCTTGTGGGTCCCTTCCAACTCAGAATATTCTGTGATTCTGCAATATAGTGTTCTTGAGATTCACAGTAAAATACTGTCTTGCTTTCACGTGTACAGTGAATTTGTTGATCAAGGATAGCTTAAAACTGGACAAAGAAAATGGCTTTCCCTATCTTCTGTTTTTCTGATTCTGTGAAATGATACCATACGCTGTTAAGCTATTAAAATAAGCTTTGTGTGCTCCCCTTCAATTTCCAGCTCTACATTCAGTAATAGCAAAACGTGGGGCATTACTCAGGCTCCGACTGCTGCCTGGCACTAGTGGGTGTAGTGTGACCTGACACAGTCAGAAAATGATCAATCCTGATTCTGAGACTCCCCCCAAGGTCACCATGCTATTTAGAAGGTACTATTGAGTAGTAAGATCTTCCTACCTTCCTTTTTATAAGGTAAGGGCAACTTTTTTCATGAAGAAAGAGGATGGAAGCAACTGAAGATTGCAGTTAAATCAAATGCTGAATCACTTCAGGGCAAATGTTAAACCACCCAAGTGCTTCAGATTTCTATGGCATTGTCACCTTTGTAGTTGGAGGAAAGAGGTTCATGTAGGAAGGGAATCTAGAGTCTGGTTTTTGACACTGGACTTCAGCATACTGAGCAACTGGCATGGTCTAAATGGCATGTTTTTTTCAGGACATGCAATTTCATTTTGAACCACCAGTATAGATTGTAAGAGAAAATACATTATACAGGAAGCTACCTGTGTACTTGAAACCAACATATGCATTAATTCATGGATTAAACTGACATTTTTAATAATGCAGAAGACTTGTCCAGTTACAGAAATCGTTCAGTTTTCATTGTAGAAAGGCTTAAACAACAAGAGAAAACTTTAAATTTTGGCTTATCGAGGGTTTTTAAATGCATTCTTCTTAACATTTCATAAACAGATTGCATGAGATGTAGCAACATTCAGGAAAGCTCACTGCTCATCAGTAATGGTTCGCTCATACCTCCACTAGCAGAAGTCTACTGCGGCACTCTTATATAATTCTGATTTCTTTTTAATAGCTGCTCACCAGCAGCCATTTGGTTGCATACAGAGTACTCTGGAAAATTTTGAGGATGCTAAAAAATGCTGCCTTTGCAAATGTGCTCCTTTGCTGTGGCATTTGGCAGGAATAATGTGGCAAAAGTGAAAATAAAAGAAAAGAGACTTAAAAGTATACTAAGGACATGTCAAGGCGACAATGCCATGAAATTAAGCAAAAGCTGCACTTTAAAAAAGGTTTTCTAACTGAGGAAGCATCAGGCTTGTGCATTGGCAAAGAATTGGTGGAAGTCCATGTGCACCTTTCATAAAAGGACTTCTATGTAGTGCTGAATACATGTTGGGGAATAAGAGGGGCCTGGTAGCAGAAGGGTGGATGAGTTAATAGATCCTTTCTGTCCTTCATTCCTGTCATTCACACTCTATCAGTCAGCACATGGTAAATGGAGAGCAAATGTGGTGCAGCCAAATTGGTTTTACAGATGAGATTGTTTTCAGCAGTTATTTCACACCTGCCAAGAACCACTTGAGCGAAATCCTTAACCCATCAAACATGGGCACATTTCAGCCTGCAGGGCCTCATTGACACTAAAGGAAAAAGAAATCCACCTTTTCCTTCCTGAGGGATGGTGCTGCCCTTTGTAGGCAAAATGGTTGTGCCAGCACTGTAGTGTTGACTTGCATTTAAAAATCAAAAGACCTCTAAGTAACAGCATAAATGTAATATACTTTGGCTTCCTTTAATGTTTGTTCTAGCTTTATATTCTTTGTTTTTACACTATTATTATTTTTCTTCTTCAGGAACAAAAAGCTGATGTCTTTTAGAAAATCAGGGATCCCTGTAATAAGTGCATACAGAAGGAACTAAATATCCATTGTTATATCAGACATGATTGTGAGTTGCAGAGTTCACTTACCTGCATGAACAAACATTTTAGTTATGGGTAAAACAAGACTCCTGGTATAGACTTCTACATGATTTAGGAATGCAGTGCAGAATGGAATTGTAATTTTGAACATGGCCGGTTGTTGCAGTGGGTTACAGCTGGGTTCATTGTGTCCAGGGAGGGTGCAGCTGCCGGTGCCGAGCATGGGAACAAGTGCGACGGGTCTTTGTTTCAGAAAGCTCAATAATCCACTTATTACCCCCCTGGGAGGAAGGGTGGGATGGAGAAGAAAGGCAGGGCAAAGGTAGGGTCGTGGGGTTTTTATAGGGTATCGCAGGGGTGGAGTTAGGGTTTGGGTCAAGGGAGGAGTTATTAGCAACACAAAATGGGTAAGATCAAATTCCTGTCTCTTAGGAACAGGGACATTCTACAGACAGTTTCAGTTAATATTATTTTGACTTATGCTGAGGACAAGGAACAGCATTATTCTGGATCCCCAGAGCCCACCAGGGGATTGGGAAGAAATAGTTAAGTTGCAGTATGGGATGACAGTCTGCAGGAGTGTGCAGAGTTAGTTGTCTCTTGTACATCTGCACCTTCACTTCAAAACAGAGAAGCCATTGTCACCCCACATTAATCTGCATGACATCTCATGGGATCAGGAGTCTAATCAAAGCTACCTAATGACTGAAACACTCGTGAGGGTCAGCTGGGCATGCAGTCCCATTGGAGGGGACACTGTGAGACATGGCTTGGGTCCTATCTGTCTGGGTGCTAAGTTGCAGGTCAGCCCACTATCACCAGCTTTCTTGTTGGCTTACTGCCAGAAGATGCTACCGGACAAGTAGTGTTGTACCTTGTGAGGCAAAAGACAGCAGAGATAAGTGTGCTACAATAATTTGTTTTCTTCTGCACAATGTCATTTACTCATGTCCAGAAATTCTGGTCTGTTAATACTCAGAAAATATGCATGTTTGAGCAGTGTTTTCCTTCTCAGCAGATCCAAGGTTCCTCCATTGCAAAATTACCTGGCAATGACAGGGTGTTTAAATGGACAAATAGCAGGTAAGAAAGTAAGAAAAAGAATCAGTGTCACTAAGGAGGTGGCGATTCGTGTTCCACCCTTCCATCAAGCTGCCACCCTTTCAGGTTTTGAAATAAACTTTACTCCTAGTCTTCTGTAAGCCTCAATGTTCATATGTTATCTCTTCTGTTAAGGTCAAAGCAAATACATGTGCCAAAATATTCCTGTTGTCCAGGCAGAACTGATTTGGATGTTAGGAATTTAAAATTATGATCTTGTAATTAAATTGATTTGGATAAAGGTGCAAATAATTGCATGAGGCAACTTTACATAAGAAAAAGCACAAAAATTCTCATTAAATTGCTAGCTAAGATCCGTGTTATTTCCTTTCCTACAAGAAAGAGAGTTTTTTCCTCCCCCTTTTATCCTTCTTCTGTAGAAGGCTGACCTTCAGCATTTTGCAGTCCTGGATATGCGTTATCCATAAGCAGAGTGAAAGGCTAAGTCTTTAAACATAGCTCTGCTTGACAAATATAGAAGGCAAATTGAGGCTGATAATTCATTAATAATGTATTACTCCCTCAACAGATATTTTTAACACAAACTGTGGAAACATGGGAGAATATAGATCAACCTAGAAAATGAGTTGTCCCCTTAAGGTTAGTGGGATCATTTGCATGGATAAAGTATACTCATGATACTACAGGCTGTACTCTATGGCATGGGTTTTGCAGCTGTACAGTCTGAAGTCCTGCTCTGAACACGTACTGGTTAGAGTGAAGGAAAAGACAATATCTCTCCATGCTACTACAGCTCTATCCTTTTGGTTTGAAAATTGAGGATTTTTGGATATTTTTAAAATTTTCTTTTTCCTCACCTTGACTGGGCCTTATGTTTTTGAAAAAACAAAACATTAGGCCAGAAAGCATTTTCTTCAGCATTTTTTCTACAGTGAAAATAATTGTAGGATTTGAAACATAACCTATTCAGTAGCCTCTTTCCAATTTTAAATTTGGAATACTTCTTTTGGAATACACCCACAACAAAAATTTGGGTTTCACAGGTCATTTTCAACCAGTGTAAGTAGTCTGTGAGGTTCTAAATGTTTTGCAAGCCTGTTCAAACCCAAAGCTTTTCTATTGAAAGTCAGAGCAAAGTTGCACTACTTTAAAACAAATGTATTAAAAGTCGACAGAGCTTGCTGCTTGGTAAGAACTATTTGCCATCTTCTGCTAGTTGTTTGACTAACAATTTTCCTATATGAGTAGATGCAATAAAAGTGATTGAACAAGACTACAGCCTGATCATGTGGGCAGGTGGTCTGAGAGCTGGGGACCTGAAGGCACTGGTCACCTGTTTCCTGGGATGCAGCTTTGGAGCTGAAACACCTCTGCTTCTCACCATGATTTGCCTCAGCCAAGTGCAAGTCATCAGCAGAAGGAAGGAAAATTCTTTTACTGAAATCTGACTCTGGCAACTCTCAGAATTCAGGAATTGTCTGCTCTGTGACAATGGTATCTTTGATTCCTCAGCCTCTTGGTTTGCAGGTATAAATTTGAGAGTCTCAAAACTTTTAGACTGCTAATTCATCTGTAGATGCCAACATTTTAAAGAATCTGACTCTTTCACACATAATGCTGTCAGGAAGTGGAACGTTGACTGATGCTGGCACTCTGTCCACACTTCTTGGGGCTGCTGCCTTCATTTAGTGCAGAATTCCCCTAACAGAATGTTCCAGTTGTTTTGAAACAATATTGTAAAGTGTGGCTATTTTCCCTGCAACAGATAATATAAAACCATCATATAAAACTGGTTTCTGTGGTTCCACAAACTGCTAGTGGAAGTTAAGTGGAAAGCATTTTTAAAATTTTGAGTGTAATGAGCTGTATCCAGTTGTAGTTCTTGACTTAAAGTGGTGCCAGGAAAGGAATTGTGTCTGGCCTATCACCAGGTGTGACTGGGGGGACCAGTGCCATGCTGCATGTAGGGCTTAGATTTAACTTAGAAACTGCAGAAGAGGATGACACAGCTGTACAGTGAGCAAGTGTGAATGCAGATGTGTGACATCCTTTGACCTTTACAGGATAAACACCACAAAGTACAAGTGGAGGAGCAATTGTGGGCTCAGAGAGCTGTCAAAGCCATTTATTCTGGAAACTTTGCACAGAAAGCACTGAGGAGAAACTCAGAACTCTTCTGGTGTAATGCTGGGCTGCAAATAGCTGAATTGTAGACATGATATTTTAGTTTATGCTCTAGTTTCTTAGGATGGTGAAGCCACTGTTAACACAAGGGAACAGGAAGTTATTAAAAAATTCAAGAAAATTCATTCACCAAGCAGCAATATTTAAACCACCATTAACCTGAATGACAATATTCTCTCCTTAATGCATAAGGGTACTGTGTCAGGGGAGGTTTAGTTTGGATATCAGGAAAAGGATTTTCATCTAGAGAGTGGCTGGGCACTGGAACAGGCTTCCCAGGAAAGTGGTCACAGCATCAAGCCTGAAAGAGCTCCAGAAGTGTTTGGGCAATGCTCTTGGGCACATGGTGTGTCTCTTGGGATGTCCTGTGCACGACCAGGAGTTGGACTTTAATGATCCTGATGGATGCCTTCCAACACAGGATATTCTGTGATTCTATGACTTAATTGGCACACACTCTTGACAGCAAGTACTTTTAGTCTGTCTGCAAGCATAGATGAGTAATCAATATTGCAGATCTGACACATTCACAACAGTGTAAGTTTCATCCAATGCACACAACACACGTGCACACAATGTTATGTTGACCTAGCTGGTAATTAGTCAAAACTTGTTTATGCCTTATCATATGCATCCAGAAGCAGTTAATTGAATAATCCTACACTACAAATATTAACCTATTATTTCCCTAATATAATCCCTTGAAATAACAATAACTACGTTGCAATATTGTAATGAATGTTAATTTGCAATTGATGCTGTTGAAGAACCAGTTTACTGTCTGAAACATCTTTTTTTATAGTTTTTTTTTACAGCTTTTGCTGTATTAAACTCCTACAAGTTGATATTTGGATATATTCAAATGAGATTACATATGAACAGCAGTTCAAACAGAACAATGTCAGTTTGGCATTTCTTCTGGAAAAATTAGGTATTTTTATTCGGAGATAATGGCAATTAAACTTACATACTTATATACTTAATATGTGACAGTTACAGCAAGAAATTTGGATCAGCTCTAAAAATGGCAAAGTTATTATTTTTTTTCCTCCCATCCTAGAGAGTAATGGGCATCAGGGAGCATTTCTTTCCTTCCAGTAATGTACATAACTATAACAGTAATGGAAAGGAGGCACTACCATAGTGATAGGTGTGTTTTTGTGAAAGTATGGTTTTACAGTGTCCTTGCTGTGAACTGAACTCACCAACTTCTCCTCCTGTTAAAACTTTTGTCATGATTTTGACTATATGAATAATCTTTTCACTCTAACAGCGAAACTGGGGTGTTTTGACATAGTCTGATCTGAGCAGGAAAATATCTGTCCTAGGTTTCTGCAAACAAATTCATTCAGATTTTAATTTTAGATAGCTTCTGAGTTCAGTTGTGAAATGGGGCAGACATCACCAATCTGATTTTAAGTGACCGGAGATGCAGCAGGAGTAAGCCATGAGGTGGGCTTAGAGCACCAGAGGAGTTTTAATTTGACATGTTCATTACAGCTTGGGTTCAGTATTGGGATTTGAATTTATTAATGCAGTGAAATAGTTTATTCTTTGTCCTTACTTCTAGTATTTCCCTCCTTAAAATTTATAATGAAAACATGTTAGAATATAGATAATATCTGCAGAAAAGTACATTTCATTGATGAAATGTGTGAATATCTACTATTCAGAAGCTGACTGGAAAAAGGATCATAAAGTAATAAGATCCTATTGTTTTAGAGATTATTTAAAGCTCTCCTTCTAGGAGGGTGCACTTTTTTTTGGCTTGGTTTTCTTTTCCACAGTTATTCAGGGTGGTTTCATTGGTGCCCATTGCTATTTTTTCTGCAGTTTTTGCCAAAATATGTGTTTCCAGCAAGAAAGTGTCAAGATCACAGAATTACGTGGGCAGAGAAGGAAAACAAGAGAGAGAGGAGATGCTGAGAAAAAGAAATGAGAAATTCCAAAGCAGTGCATCCCACCTTCCTTTCTATTATTAGTCTTGGGCTGTACCACACATGTGGTGTGTAAAAAAGGTGGATGTGCATGTTGTTTTTCAGGACCATTCCCACCTGTCACAGGGGAATGCATTTCCCAGGGGTTAAGGGTTTTTTTGTTTGATCATCCCCATTCCAGCCCTCAGTGGAGAGGTGTGGGAGAGAAGGTTGCTTAGTGTTAGTAACTATGGAGTAACCTTCACCTCTTGCATCTGCCCCCAGCTCCAAGATATTTAACTAACAGAAATGTGTACTGGGTTCACAGGGTTCAAATAAACAAGTTTCAGCTCATGCATGTTGTGTTAGTCGACTATCTTGAGGGAAGTTATTTACAGCTAGTTCTGCCTACCTTTTGACCTTATTAGCTTTCTGCTCCCCTTCCCCAAATTCTTGATTTATTTCCAAGGTATGACTAATGTATTTCTCTAAATGCTTTGGGCTGCACACCCCAGCTGTTTTACTTTGATGACTTGTTTAGTCATAATCCTGTTTACTAGTGTTTCAGTCAACAAGACTTGCTTACTCCCTGAGGAGAACACAGGAGTAACAACGCCTAAAATTATTCCTAATCAAGTTCCAACTACTACAAGATGAGAAAGATAAGAGATTTATTATTGTTAATATAATCTTGTGGGACATCAAATGTTTTGGTAATGAGCATCAAGATAAGCACCCAGGTACTTAACAGAAAAGAAGATTAAAGAATGGTGATATTAAGGTTTAAAATGGAAGACTGTACCCTTCTGCCAATGAGTGTAAATCAGTTGACAGAACAACATTTTCTGTTGTTTCATTTAAACTAGTCTAGGCTAGCATTTATCCAGAGATTTACCAGTGTTACACCTTCATTAAAGTTTTATAGTATAAGAAAAACAAAATTAATCAGTTTTAGCCCTGGTTTAAATACCATTGGCTTCTGTCTGGTCAATTGGTGGCAGGCAGAGCAGGAAAGCTGCCCCAAGGGGACACAGCAAAGAAGCTGCAAACACTGGAAAATGACCATCTGTGTGTCTCCCATCTGTGTCCAACAGAAAGGGGAGGATGGGATCTGGCAGGGATTAATAGCTGGCAAGAGGTGTTTGTGGAAGTGCAAAGGAGCCCTGGATCTCCCTGTAATCCTTGGTGAGGTTCCTGTGGGTGTGGGGTGATGAGTATGACTATGAGTGTGATCTAAGATCAGGGACTGGAGAAGTTACTGTGACTTTATGGTCTTCTGCATCTACTCTCTTGTACTTGGCTGAAGTGAGGATCTTTCTCCATCCAGCATGTGCATGACTAGTTATGCTCTTTCTGCCCTGTGTCACCCCAAAATCCCAAACTGGGATCCTGCTGAGTTGTTCACAGAGACACAGTCATTAGCAGGATTGTGTGGAGGTCCACAATGTTATGATCAAGATATTGTGCTCACAATATGTGGATGTGTTGAAGTCACCTATTCATCTGGAAAACAAGCGGGCACAGTGGACTAAGAGGATTTTTATGTAGTTTTTTTTTAATATCTCAATATAGGGAGATGTAATATTCCATGGAGGATCCTACAGACACGGGAGAGAAAGTTACTTAGTCTGGAACCTCAGCAGGAAGATGGAATAAGACTCACACACAGTCTTGTGCAACCAGGCTGACGATAACAATATAGGCAGTTATCTGGGAAGGATCCTAAGCATTTGCTGGAATTCCAGATGAATAAGCTGGTTTTGTGTAAAAACTCTTCTCACAGTTTTCTAAATCCTAACCGGTTTTAAAGATTATGGTAATCCAGGTAATTAAGAAAAGGCACACTTTTTCTCCTGTTGACATCCAATAATCAAAAAGCAATCATACTGAGAGTGTTTACTATCCCATTTACTGTAGCTGCTGCTTTATCACTTGTTCCAAAATATGAGCAGGTGAACTCGTTTCAATTTTTGCATTGCAGTTGACAAGAACTAATCAGCCAAAATTTTCAGTTCTTGCTTTGTTTTAAGTAAACACTGATAAAATCAAGTGAAGTTTCAGCTGCTTTCTCCAAAACATAGCGAAACCCAGTGTCCACAAAACAGGAACTATAACAAAAGTTTCAGTCACATCTAACCTAGTTTGAGTATTAGATGCTGATAGCAGTGTTATGTTACCTTTTGGAAAAAAAGATATCTTGCTTGATATTAATTAGGTAACATTCTATATTTGAAAGTTTTAAAGTCTGTCTGATGTTTTTGATATTACTCTGATTTGAAAATTAATTGATATGAAAGTAGTTGTTTTTGTAGTATTTTCCTTGTCAAGGAAAACAATTTTTCTGCATATTTGTGTGTTTCAATTGGCATTTAAAATATAATCTTTATTTAATACTTATTTCATTAAATTGCACATGTTTAACAACAAAGGAAGTACATATTCTGCCATGTAATGTGCTAAATTAACACTAGAACACATGTTGCTTCAGGCCTGTATGGTACTTGATAAAGAATAAATTGTTCAGGGAGTTATTTTTCTTCTATTCCAAGCATTTATTTCAAACAAATGAACAAACAAACAACTCCCAAAAAGCCAAACCCAAATCCAAAATAGAACCTCCCTCCCCCCAAACTCATGAAAAAAACCCAAAACAAACCTCCCTCCCCAAACCAAAACCCGAACAAAAGAAAAGTTAATCAGAGATGGTGACAAGGATAAGATGTACACAGCCTGAACTCAATGTCCTCATCATTTAGAGTCCTTATCCAGCACAATCTTCCTCCATTATCACATGTTTATGCCTGGAAGGATGAAGTTTGCCTCATGCTAACTTTCCAAATTCCATCAAATTTAAGTATGAACAAGTTGGAGTTGAAAAGTGAGTAATCTTTTGCTGAGCACTTGAGACAAAATTCACCAGTATGTGTGTGAGAGTGGGTGAACCCAGGTAGACAGGGATTTCCCTACTGGATTTCCACTCCATCCCTTCAGTCATTCCCAATTACAGTTAAACTGTGTGAGCAGCTCAGGAGAAAAAAAAAAAGAAGAAAAGGGTTATAAATCACAGGATGGGATGCACTGCTCTAGTGCTGGCTGCTAGGAGTCCAGCTTGACCTGCTGAGCATGTAGGGCCATTTCAGTCCAGCAGACACAAGCTGCTAAGCTGGCAGGAGCAGGCCACACAAGCAGGAAAAGGACTCATGTTCTTGTCAGGAGCAGATTTCTAGGAAGTTGCTCAGCTGGTAAGAAGCACTTGCTGGATTTTTTATGAAGGCTGACAAGGTTTTAGAGGAGTGTTAGGATGCTCCATTACCTAAAGGGAGCCTGCTGGGGGAAAGGTGGAAAGGGACTTTATACAAGGGCATGTAGTGATAGGACAAGGGTAATGGTTTTAAACTGAAAGAGAGCAGGTTTACATTAGATATTATGAAGAAATTCTTTTTTGTGAGGGTGATGAGGCACTGGCACCAGAGAAGATGTAGATGCCCCATCTCTGGAAGTGTTCAAGGCCAGGCTGGATGAGGCTTTGAGAAATCTGGACAAGTAGAAGGTGTCCCTGCCCATGGCAGAAGAGTTGGAATTAGATAATCTTTAATGGCCCTTCCAATTAAAGCCATTCTATGATTCTGTTGACTGATTTACTCAGACACATAAAAAGGTTGCTCTTCTCTTTTTTTATAAGAGAATTCCTGTAAGAGAATGACACCAAGTGAGTGAATGAGGAGTTAGGATGTAATTGACTGTTATTAGCCTGGACTGTTCATAGCAAGGATGATTCAAGTCACTGAATTCAACAAAGCTTTTTGCTCAAAGTAAACTGAGGGCTCACAACACCCTCCTAAACCAAAGCCAAAGTTCTTCAGTTAAGTGACGTCTAACAAGGTGTTTCAAGAAAAGAACTACAGTTAGTAGCTGTTTCTTGGATCTTATTTGTAAATAAATCTGTATAAAATGAAAAAGGAAAGATTAGGTTATGTCCCTATAGAACTATTGATGTTTCTTAGAAATTCTTCTGTTTGGATACGCTACAGTTGGAAATGAAGTATTAAAGTAAACCATCTGCACTTGATACCAAATGCAGATGGTTGTGATACTAAGATATTTACTTGACTGACTGAACTTGCTACAAATGTAATTTGTCCTTTATGTGTTTCCTCTGAATTTTTGTGGGTTGACTGGTTAAGACCCAGGTGATCATAGAAATAATAGGCTGTAGAAATTTCAGGAAATAACATGGAATGATATTTCCTAAGCAATAAATTGAGACCTTTTTCTTACAGCAGCGGCAATGATGTGCAGTGACAGTGACATGCTAGGTACTCTCCAAACACACAATGGAATGTGTGCAATGGAAAAACATCTAGGAGGAAGATGAAGTGAAAGAAAAGAGGGAAGTAGAACACTAAGAGCTAATTACTATTGAAACAGACAAGATTCTCCACAAGAAAAAAACAACATTAACAAAAATCCCTAAAGACACCTGTAGTTTGTTTGGTGTCAGGGATTAAAAACAAAGTTAAAAGTGGAAATAGTAATGACCTGTACAGAAATTTATGTGTTCTGGCTGGAGAAGAGCTATTAAGCAAGATATATAAATGCCTTTGTGAGAAACTGCCAGTCACAGAGAAATGAATGATTGCTTAGCAGAGTGTCATGAGAGATGATGAATGTAGAGAGACACACTTACAAAACTGTGAAAATGGAAAAATAAATGCAAACCCAAACAACCCTGTATTTTCAAGGAGGAACTGAGCAGAGAACAGCAAGACACACTGCAAAAGTAAATTGCAAATAAAATATAGCACATAAAGCCTACATGTTCATTTCTTCTGTGCCATGACACATTTTCATTTTGCAGTCCTATCCCACTAGTACAGTAATAGTGAAAACTAGCGCAAGTAATCCACCACTAAAATTGCTGCTAAACTTCGTTCTGTTTTCAGAGGCAAATCACCTTTAGATATGGTTCACAGACATGAGAAAGAGTGCGTGGTACCCTGGGAGGACCTGGAGAGGTCTTGCACTTAAAAAAGGCAGGAAGCTGTGAAGCCAAATAAACAACTCACTGACCACAGCACTGTTTCTATTCTTGGTGAGTCATCTGTGCCTTCCTCACCTTTACAAGTGCTTCTGTGCAGACCTTGTCTATAGAGGAAAGATGTTCATGTCGAACAACCAGGGACAAGGATCTTCATTTGTTCCAAAGGCTGTTAAAAGTACTTTCTGAATGTCTCCAGCCTACTTTTTCCTCCTTCCATTTTGCATCCTTTCCTACTGCTCTATGAAAAAAGTCTTGGTTATTTAGAAAGAATTGGAGTCCAGATTGAATAAGAGCAGTGTTCAGCTGCTTTGATCCTATTCCCTGTGGCCTATATAGCTGCAGGAGCAAAATTTATTCCTGCCATAGCCACTTTATTCTGCATGCGTTGTCATGACTTCCATGGTAAGTGGGTACTGGTCAGTGTACGTGGCATCAGCAGCAGCACCAGCAGATACAGCAGCACCATTTGGAGCAATCTGATCTGTGTGAGGAAGTGCTTTGTGCAGCCTGAAGGAGCTATCACAGAAGAGCTGTCAGAGTAGTAATCCCTTTCTACATGAAAGGAAAAGAAAAAATGTCACAAAAGCAAATTGGAAAGAGAACAGAAGGTGAGAGTTGCACATACTTGAACGTAACAGAAAAGCTCAAAGTTTCAAACAAATGAAACAGAAAGGTTCCATTTGTAACCAGGGAACCAATTTTTTTGGTGATGAAGAAGGTGTGAGCGTAGGAGAGGCTTTTTTTTTTCAGACATAACCAGAATACAGGCAACAATATAGCAGTCTGCCTTCCTCCAATAGCTCAAGACAGTAGCTCAGGATACAGAAAAGGTTGTCTGAGTAAGACTAACCATCATGGGAGAGCAGCAGAGGTGTGGAAGTGGAGATCATATTAATGGGTGAGAAGTGCTGACTGAAAAATACACTGAAAGCCCTTTGGTGCCTCAATGAAAGTGGGAGAGGAAGGGGGAGTAGGGCCCACTGAGGAATCGTTGCAGGGATTTCACTGCATCTTGCTGTGGTGGGCTTACATCTGCTTATTTCAAAAGTGCTGCAGAAAGGGATTCCTGGGATAACTGATTACATCCATAACTAGCCTCATGGTTGTTTTTTTTTTTTTTAGCCAAAGATTCTGCTAGAAGTATTAATATATTACAAATATCTGCTGAAAGGAATGCTTTTTTAAAAATAAAAACAATAAAGTTGTTGGGAGGAAACGAATAATGAGGCAATAAAAAAAGGTCTAGTTATAACTAATTATGTTGCTAAGATTCTTAAACTTATGTGAAAACATTTAGTAACATTTTTCTGTACCCCATTATATTTCTAAGCTGTATATCCTGATGGCCAACTCTATTGCTTTCTGGACAAGAAAGGACTGCCAAATCAGCCATTTATTTATTCTGGTTATTAGAGTATGCATCTTTTAAGCTGTGTAAAGAACAATAGTGTATCATAATTGCTTTCAAGAGTAAATGAAGTTTGGTTGCAGTCTCCTCAAGGCAGGAATTTTATGGCCTGTGCAGTGCTTGCCCAAAGAAGCCTTGGTAGAGCAGCATTTACTTGTGACGCTATCAAAATGCTTGTAATAATAATAGTAATATATTTTTAGTTTATTGAACCTTTTTTTTCTCTAAAGAATTAAGTGTCTCAGGTACCTTAAAAATATATCCTGCCCTGGGAAGGACTTTTACTTTTCTGTAGTGAATTCGGTGTTCAGGGTTCACAGATTTAAGGATTGCAAATATTTTGTCTCCCCCAAAATAATAAAAACCAATAACTGAAAAAGTTTTCCAGGTAATGAAAAACAGTAACTGCTCACTCTGCCTCCTTGTGCTTTTATATTGTTGTATTATATTGTAATGCTCTAACCACATTTGCTTGACACATCTGTGACTCTCTGGAGGTGCCTGCTGTATAATGTACTCTTAATTTCAAGATGCTCATTTAGGGTCTTTTCTAGTCTATTAGGATCTGAAAGAATGTGGGCTTATATTATTGTGGAGGATCTCTCCTTCTACCAGTGCTTTTTCTTGGCATTCATAGTAGGTACTTTGGTCAGCAACTGCTGGAGTCTATCACGCCCAAAGCTCTGAATAATCCAGAAGGATGTCTGCCCACATCTGGACATTTCCCTCTTAGGTGAAGAGCCAGTTTTGCTGTCATCAGCCAACAAAAGGTTGTCCTACTTGTAGGAATCTCATGAGCTGTGAATCATCCATATGAGGAAAAGTCAGGTCGATCAACTCAAATTGGCTGGCTGGATAAACCAATTTTGAATGGAAGGGAGAGTGATCCTGTAATCCACTGTGCAGTGTTCGTAGGTAGCAGAGAATGGTAACAACCAACCTTCAACTAGAACACCTATTTGCCAGCTAAGCATCTCTATAGTCCCCTGATTAATTAGCTTGGGATTTTTGTTTTCCCTGAACAATCTGTGTGTCAGGAATACCAAACAAAAGTCTTCTGTAAATAAGCTATCCCCATATGATGTGAGTTTTCTGCTATTTCCCGACAGTTTATTAATATTTAATTGCATTTGTCATATTCAGCCAAGATGAGAATGAAATCTAAGTTAAAATGCTCAAGTAGGTCACAATGGATTTGGTTGCCAAAACAATGCTTAGATAAATTAAATACAGGCTAATAATCTGTTTCCTTGAAATCTTAGAAAGATGATGGAAAGAGAAATGTAAGAGAGAAAGTCCACATGGAATCAAACATATTTTTATCAAGCAGCCACTTACTGAAAGACTCTCACACTCAAGGCTGGGTTTTCTGAGTGCCTATACGGGTTTAAAAACAGTAGAAGAAATAGGTGCTGTTTGCACACAGCAAGGCCCTTTATATTACCATTGCTCTTCTAGTCAGTGCTAATAAGCGGATGCATTACCCAATAGTCCTGGTAATTAGTCTATCATCAGAAGGAGCTGGTGTTGCAAGATGAGTAAAGATAACTTATTTAGAACAGGAAGGGCTATGTGCTTCGTGACTATCATCACTGCACTTCCACTCTACAGGGAGAAAAACAGCTACAAAACACAAGGACATTTTTAACAGCTGCAGAAGATTTTACTGGATGCCTAAGAATAGAAAAACCAATTCATTTATTGTTACATTTTCTAGGTTACTAGCTATGAGAAGCACTCATTTTCTCTGCAACTGCACCTGTGATGTTAGGTTTAATTTCTGATCAATAGACAGAGACAGTAATTGAGGTCAAACCTGCTAATTGTAGTGCCAGTTTGTGTAGCTGTTTTCCTCTTTAAGAAGCTACTAATTGATTTATTGCTTTCCCACTGTGATCCTCACTGTTTTTTTTTTTCTTTAGCAGTTCTCTTTTCTGCAGAGTAAATAAATAAATAATTGATCACTTGGAGTTTATTTTTCCCTCCCTGACCTATGAGTGGTATTTAGAAGAAGCTTAAATGTCTCAAAAGCTTTACACTGTTTTTTTCAACTTAAAAAACCCATCCAGTTGATTTTTTTCTCTGCAGAGAGTCATATTGTTGAAGGCCTTGAGGCTATTCAGTTTTGCCACTTGAGGAAACATGTAGAAGACATGTAGAACATTTTTCAGCTTGTTGACTGGAGCTGATTATAACAGCTGTTTTTTTTTTTTGAAGTATGTAATTACATTACATTTCAAGTTTTGTTCTGGTGTTTTGTCCTGTTATGGACTCCCAGTAAACAATAGAAATATATTATGTAGTTCTTTAGACAATTGATCATGGCTACATTTGCATAGCATATGTAAATTCATAACTGGTCTTTGGAAAAGAGGGAAAAAAATTGATGAAAGGTACTTTTTGTAAAGAAACTTTGAGTTAAGAAGCATTTCTTTCAGCAGTGGTGCTGTTGTTAAAGGCTCTTACCCCTTGCCTTTATTCTCAGCCTATGCTTGAATAGCTTTAACTCAACCCTTCTTTGTCACAGACGAAATGAGTTTCCAAGCCAAATTTGCCTTTATGAATGGGGTTAGCTCAATTTAGTTGTATACACTCTCAGTTGTAAAGATATCACTGGTTGTGAGATCATACAGTGGCTTAGATTACAGAGCTCCTCTGTGACAAAAGCTGGAAAAAAGACAGAAGAACCAAATTATCTTAAGGAGCTGTAAAGACTGAAGAGCTGAAACAAGGGTGCTCTGGAGGCTGGGCCCAGGCTGGATATCATGGCCCATAGCTATTCTCATTATGTTAATGAAGACTATTAAAGGTAAACCTTAACATTCTGTAAGTGAAGAATAAAGTCATGTTAATTTTTACCATTTTTCTGAGCAGACACTTCAGTAAGTTCTATCCACCATTTCCTTCAGGCTGCAGATCAGACTATGGTATTTCTGTTAGCTAAGAAAAAGGTGTGTAGTACACAACTGTTGAAACTCAGTATGCTAAGTTATGAGACAGATTTCAGCCTGGACTGAAGTGGTCCCTTCTGTCCCTAGCCTCACTATATTTTGGGCAGGATTTACAAAATGGGACACTGGTGAAGAAGTGGTGGGAACCACCAGTGTTTTTATGGACAAACACAAATGAACCTGCTTTGGAGAGGTTTTTGGTAGCTAATATCCAACTGATATTTAATATTTAGAAGGTGCAATTTTCTATTGTAATAATTCAGTTGCTCTTGTAATTTTCTTTCTGTGATCTGTTTGGACAGTGTTTATTAAATAATCATGTTTATTTTTCAAATGGATTTACTTGATCTCTCAGTAGATGAATGTCTTTGATGAAAATAAGATCAACAAGAAATAGCAAGTCTGGTGTTTCCAAACACAGAAATGAGATAAACTTTCTAAAGGTACTCTTCTCAGAAGCCATATATACAAGAAAGCATTTCAGATGACTCTTGACAATAGAAGGGTAGGAAATGTGATGTGCTTCCTTATTCACAAGAATAACTTGTGGTTTTATTTGTTCCTCTCTGCTGACTTAAAAGTACAGCTATATGTTCCCTTATCCAGCATTGCCATTCTCTAATAATGGTTATAGTATTTTCTTTTTCCCTCTGAGTAAGTTTCATTTTTTAAATGCAGGTAAGTTAACTGTATAGTTTTAGGTCCCACTCGATGTGACTGCTTTGTCAATGATACTATGATAGAGAAAAGATGAGCTGCTTTGATATTAAATAAACATACTGTCAGGGTGTGAAAGGCTTCCTCCCCTATGATGTGCTTTTGTGAATTGGAATTGTCATCCAGTACGGCTCAGGTGTGCTGTAGGGGTCACCACTGAGCACTGCTGCCCTTCCCTACTAGTGTCCTAGTGAGTCCACTTATGTGGCTTTACAAAAGAGATAAAGCCTTAATGATTGCTGTGACTTCAGTGAAATCCAGTCTGGAGAAATTTGACAGGTTGTTTTTATAAACACTGTACACACTAGAGGTTTCCTTGAGATGTAGCTATATCAAGTTTTACAACAGACTTACAAATTGGGGATAATTTCTCCTGCATTAACTCAGACTTGGCAAAAACAAGGAAACAAAGATGCACTTTGGTTTGTGATATCTGAGTCAATACATGGAGCAATTTTGCATATGGGTAGTATTTCAACAATATGACACAAAAAAAAGACAATTAAAAAAAATCACTAATAGAAGGAATAATTTCCTTTAGGAGGCTGGGTGAATGAAAGGAAACCATAATTCTGTTTACCAGTGGAATTGTTTATTTATTTGACGCTGCAAACAAGTATGGCTTGATAATTTCTGTATTCTCTTGCTTTTATTAAAAGGGCACTGTGAAGTGAAACTCTTTATATTTTTCCCAGGCTCAGAAATGTCAATTACTATTGTAAATTTTAGGTCTTCCTACCCAGCTGATGAGGGACAATGGAAAATGGTCTGAAGGATAAGATGGATTCTGAACTATACAGGTATCTAGGACAGATCTGTGTGCTCCTCGTGCCTGTGCCTAGAGCACCATGTGGCATTTTGCTGTCTTTTTCAATTTACATCCTTCCCTTCACAACAATATCTCAACAATAAAATAAACGTCTCAGCTTCACCCTCCTTGTAATTTTTCTTTATCTTATTAGTCTAGTGTGTACGTGGGGATTTCTTACAGATCACACTACATCGTAAAATCTGAGCACTCAATCTTCTGCCTAAGAAGTAAGGGTTGTCTCAGAGAAATCAGACAGTATTTTAAGAACATTATTAGAAGGCTTGCTTCAGGCATATTTTTAACGGAAGTTTTCTGTGTCATAACATTTGGCACATTACAAACTACTATCCCTCATTTATTTTAGCAGAGAGTGTCTAAATCAGATAGCTGAAGATCTAGTGACTAAATTCAAAAGCATATGGGTTCTTCAGGCCTTCTAAAAGTAATTTACTAAATGCTATAAGGTCTGCAAATTAAAATTGTTAGTGTTAGAGTCATAGAACCCTTTTCTTGTCCATATCATATAGTAAAACCTCTTAGCTTTTCTTCTTCTTTTAGCTACTAACAAATAACTTGCTTTGGAAATAGCTCTGCATTAATAATTCAGCTTTACTTTAAGCTCAATCCCAATACAAAGCAGGGAAACATGACTGGTGCCTCTGCTTTGTCCTATCCAATGCTCCCAGGGAGCCTGCAGCCAGACATGTTCTAGAGAGAGAAGGAAGGATGCGACAGTGACCACACTTTTCTCCAGGCTAACACTTTAGCAATTTAGAGCATGAGAAGACATATTTTGTTATCGAAGACATAGTAGGTAATTACAGAGTGCATGGAAAGCAGATATTTTCAGTATTCCCCCCACTAGGTTTATTTAATGTGCAGACTAATTGAGAGCATCTTCTGATATCAGCTCCAGGGATATATATTTTCTTTGTTTAAAAATAGGTCAGTAGGAAACCTGACACTTCCTCGGCTACATGATTGCTTTGTTTGCAAGTCCAGAAAATCATCTGGAAATGAGAAATAAAAAAGTGCCAAAGGGCCTAGAAGACCTTTTTGTGCTAAATTCATTCACTGTTTGTTTTTTTTTTTTTTAGTTTGGGTTTTTTTTTTTTTTTTTTTTTTGTTGTTTTTTTGGGGGTTTTTGTTTGTTTTGTTTTGTTTTTTCCACAAGAAAGTTCACAGGATTTTCAGCCATTGTTATAAGCATCTGAATAATTTCTTGCATAGTCCAGAGCAGATAGGGGAAGTAGTTTGTTGGAGAGGATGGTTTCTTACTGGTGGGGAAGATCCTGCAAGATGTGGCTCTGATGGCAGCCTCACATGTGATGAAGCAGATACTGCTATTGTGTCTGAGTTGAAAAAATCATTGGAAAGCAGCTCATGCTTCTCTTCCTGTTTTTGTTCACTTCATCTAGGTGCACCATTGAGAAGCCCTGTAATAACATGAATAAGTGATTTCTTATGTTGCTTAATATTTGTTTTGAAATTCTGACACAGATTTGAGCACCTGACTTCTTCTTCTTCTATGATGACTTGATTTTAAAATCAGTTGTGGAATTGTTTAACACTTGATTTAAGGAGTAACAACAGGTGCCAGCTCTGATGAAGCAGAGACATGCTTCTGAGCATTTGAGAGCAGAGTTAGTCTCTAGACTGGCTCAAGGATTTTTTGTGTATGGTGCAGTGATTCTCTCTCTGGAGTCTCAAAAATATTTTTGTGGTCCTGAGGCATACATAGAGACAGCATCTATGCATGCAAACAGCAGGAACTTGTTTTTGTACCTGGACACTGAGTCTCAGTCAGGGAGACCACCCATGGTGGAGAGATGGGAACAGGAAGAAGAGAAAACTTCAGAGGCTCTATCAAGCAGGATTTTTTCCAGAGTGCAATGTACCAGGCAGGGACATCTGTTTGCTGTCTCTTCCAAAATGAATGTTGGGAGGAATCAACAAGTGGAGGCGCTGGTTCATCAGGCTGATAGGGGTCAAGGTGTGAAAGGGCACCTAAATCATGCATGGGTTGATGAACAAATTAATGAAAAAGAATTTTCTGAAGGATTGGCTAATGCACAGTGACTATGTCAGGTTTGGGAGGTCTGTGAACTGGAAAAGGTGAGAGGCTGTGAGGAGGGCACTAGAGGGAAGAGTCAGAGATGCCTATCTTCCACAGCTGGATGTGCTCATGTGGCCATAGAGTTTATAGCCATAGGAGGGACGTTCAGTCCAGTCCAGGAGAGCTGCTCTTATTTATATTTATGCAAAAGTACAAAAACTATTTTGAAATTGCAAACCATAAGAAGAGTGGAGTATTACTTATTACATTACATTATTACAGTATAATGTCCTAGGAATATTTTTGAAGATGGCAAAAATGACAGAAGATTTTAATTTTCCCAATGCTTTTAAAAAATGCTATTCTCTGCTCACTCATCTAAAATGTATCTAACATGTTCATGCATTGTCAGGGATATTGACATTGCTGGGAACAGTGGGGGTTTTCCATCTCAGGTGACTTCCCCCTTTGTCATGGGGAAATATTTTAACTCAGAATTCTTGTATGGGCTCTTAGCATTAAGTCATACATTATGTTTTAGGAATTCTGTGAGGTAGAAGGAAATTACAAAATGTAGGTGGAATTGTTTTCAGAAGCGACCTCAGTCTTGCAAGAAGCCCTCCCTACAGATGTTTTAGTACTTGTGACTCATGTTGGAGTGTGATACTAATTTTTAGTGCCTATGTTTTCAAGAGAGCCCACTAATTCAGTGTGGCTCCATGTTTGGATCATCAGATGATAATATTGTTGGAAACTTCCTCTAATTCAGTCCCACTAGCTTCAGTGGGTGTTAAGAGCCACTCTACATAAACATGTGAATCTCATTGGCTGTTCTGCATTTTTT
The DNA here is from genome assembly GCF_024509145.1 of Vidua macroura. Taxonomy (NCBI): domain Eukaryota; kingdom Metazoa; phylum Chordata; class Aves; order Passeriformes; family Viduidae; genus Vidua; species Vidua macroura. Next base: position 59,512,358 of record NC_071611.1, read on the forward strand.
ATTAAAATTTTTAAATATATTATATATATATAATATATATAATATGTATTATATATATTATAATATGTAGTATATATAAAATTTATATATTTATTTTTATTAAATTTTTTATATCTTCATTTGAGCTCTCTGTTCTGTCCTGAAGACACAAAGGTGTCTAAGGGACTTTATTTGCCCTCACAGATGCCTCTGCTATGGAAACTGTCCGTAGAATGTCCCCATAGCCCCAGTTCACCAAGAATTGATTTAGGTGAGGCCTCTGGCAAGGCATGGACAGTCCAGCACAATGTTTTCTTGGCTCACGAGGCAATGAGTAACTTAGATACACTTGGCAGCCTCTACCAGAGCGGCACAGCTCTCACATGACAGATCAGTGTGGTTAAAAACAGGAAGGTCAGCTTCCATTTTTAAATGATGGGGTGCTGTATAAACACTAGGATATGTGAACTTGTCATATCTAGCAGTGATCAGTGCAGTTAAATGATGTAACCGGCATAATGTCAGGAGCTGGTAATTCATCTGAAACACATTTAACCATGGTTGTTCTCTTTACATTGACTCACAATAAACCAGCACATATAAAGAGAGCCATGATACAAAATGCATAAATTTTTGTTGTGATGAAACAAAACCTAAGTGCTGGACTGTTTGCTGTTTAAATCATGAGAAACCAGGGACAGAGCACAAACCATAACTCCTGGTTATGGTTTTGTTATGGTGCTTCCTGCCAATTAAGAAGGCAGCAGTTTCTTGAGCATACAAGAAACAACCCAGAGTTGATCACTGGGCAATCTTGCACTACCAGTGTGCCCTAATACTAGTTTGATTGACCTGCTGACAGTAATGATTTAATTACTCCGACCCGCACAGAATTCAGGTTGCAAATAGTGTGTGATATGAATAAGTTATTTTTTTAATGATCAATGTAAAACCAACAGAGTAGAGAAACTATCATCAACTGCTTGTACATGCCGATAAGGCTGCTGTTGAGGGAGAACCATCTCTGTTCCCTACTGTACAGAAAGAATGCAAAAAGATAAATTGATGATGTTAGCTCCTTAATATACTGAAATTTGAGTTATATATATACACACAGTATTTAACTATTATCATGAAAAAAATGGAATTCTGTATTATTTTTTTCTCATCTGCATTATATAATTATGCCAATGAATTTTTGACTTTAAAAATTAACACCAAAAAAGTAGCATATTAGTACAAAAAATACAATAATAAAATCTATTCTAGTTTAATCTCATAAAAAGTCAATCTTTTTGGTTGAAAATATGTGATGTTTCTAAAAATGTTTTATTTTTTAAAACTAAATTTTAAGAGAAGAAAAAGGAGTGAAAATTAGCAGAAGTAAATATCTTATAACAGACAAAGCTGCTAATTAGTTAAGACAGAAATATATATTAGGTTCATCATAAAGTCTAACAGAGAAAAACATTAAAATAAGAAAAAAATGCCATGAAAGATCTGAGATTTTCTCACTGCTGAATTACATAACTTGTGTAGGTTCAAAACTGTATTTCAAGGGATTTAGATGTCCAAAACTAGAATAATGACATGATGAATTGCAATAGGGTCCTGTCATGTGTGTGAGGACTTCCATGAACCTCCAGTGTCTGACTTGAATACTCATTGAAGCAAATGGTTGGGGTGCTCTCTAGTCACTGGCCTTGACATGGTCTATTCTTGATGGGGGTTTTGCCTTTGGCTTTACTGAGAAGCAAACACCTCATGCTTATGCCATTTGTTAAGAAGAAACATGATTAGTCACTTAAACATCTAATGGCAAATTATTTCATGGATGAGACTACTGAAATGCTTCTCATGAGCATATGCTTCGATGTTCACTAGGGTCTCCACTAGTCATCTGGACAACCTCTACAGCATTCTGCTGGCTCTGGTCAACAGTGACTCTTTGTAGTCCTTAAGAGGCTTGATATACTTTCATTTTATGGTCACAGAATCTCAGAAAAAAAATACAATAATGTATACGTCATTTATATACATCAGTTAATTCCTAGAAAAACACTATGAAATGATAACAGAAAATGCAGAAATAGAAATAAAAGAAGAAACAAAAGAATTGCAAAATTTTCTTACTCACCAGTACAATCAGGCTGGAAACTTGCTGGATGAGGAATGCTGACTACAGTTTGTATAGACCTAGCTTGTACAGACATAATGTCCTGTCACAATATCTCAAGGTATTGATTTGCACAATTTACTAGAGTATGTTCTTTAGAGTACATAAAATTGGCATCAGGTCCCACACAATCCCAATAATGACCACCCCACTTCCTATTCTTTTATACAATATACATGTTTCTCTCTTAGTCTATGGACCACCCCTGAAAAATGTACATAAAAAGTCCACCAAATGTCTGTTGAATTATATTCATGTTCATGAATATAATAGTCATAGTTCATGACTTTGGGCTTCATCTGTTATAGCAGTTCCTCAAGACAGAAGAGGTGGTGTGTTGCATGTTTAGACCGAGTTATCTGGTTTAAACCTGCAACAAACCCTTCCCCTTGTTTTCAGCTTGGCTAACAATGAAGGGTTCCTTCCAGAGTCCACATCTACATCCTAGTCCTCCATGGGCTGCAGGTAGATCTCTGCTCCATCATGGTCTCATTTACATCACTGTCCATTCAACTCTGCACACGGAGCTCCATCCTGTCCTGTATCCCAGCACAGAAAGCAGCAGCCCCACACTGGCCACTGGCCAGCACAGGAGCTTCACCATGGTCATAACCAAAGTGTTCCCAGGCAGAACACAGGAAGGCGATGAGCAGTACTGCATCAGCAAAAGCAAAAAGTGGCCACTGACAAGCACTAGACTCTATTATTCAGTCAGGAAATAGAGCCCCATGGCAAGCACAGGAGCCTGCTCATTTCCAGCTGAATAGCACTAGCTGAATGTAAGTTCCATCTACTACATCCCAATCAAATCTGCCATTGTCTCAAACCCCTCAAGCCCCACATGGGGAATCAAAAAGGATTGTGGTTGGTTGACCTTGGCCGGATGCCATGCACCCACCAAGCTGCTCTATTGTTCCCCTCTCCAGCTAGACAGGGTAGAGAAAATAAGAAAATGAGTCATAGGCTAAGATAAGGCAGTTTACTGAAGCAAAGCAAAAGTTTGTGTATGCACAAAAAAGAGGAAAAAGAAAAAAGGTTTATTATCTACTTCCCATCAGCAAGCAATGTTCAGCCACTTCCCAGGAAGCAGGGCTTCAGCATATGCAGCAGTTACTCCAGAAGTCAAATATTGTAAATAATGAATGCCTGCCTTCCTTCCCCTTTCCTTTGCTCTTATAGCTGAGATGATGTCATTTGGTATGGAACATCCCTTTGCTTAATTTTTGATCAGGTGGCTTAATTGTGTGTCCTCCAAGGCTCTTGCTCACTCCAGCCCCTTGATGGGGAGAGAATGTTGGAGAGGGAGTGCTCTTGCTGTTCCAGCCCTGCTCAGCAGCAGCCAAAACACTGCTGTGCTATCAACCACCTTCCAACCAAGACTTCACCAGACTGTGCCCTGCCTAGCCATTCAAACCTGACAAATGGTGGCTTAGACTTCTCATCTGCCCGTTTCCTTGGATCTGTGGATACATGTCATTGGGTACCACGGACTTGTGCACCTTCAGCTTCCTTAGACGGCCTTGAAACCTGATCTTCTACAGCTCTTCATTCTCCCAGCCCCTGCCTTTTCCTTCTGCAACTCAGGTGGTGTGGCTAGTGTACTTAACAGTGAAGACAGAGGCTTTGTTGAGTTCTGTCAGTCTTCTTCAGTCTTCTTGATGGGGGTTTTGCCTCTGGCTTCATAGTCCTGCCTCAGTCTTCTTCATACCCCAGGTAATCAGGTCTCCAATTTCCTTCTTGAGTGGGTTCACCATTTTCCCTACTCTTCCTTTTACCACCAGCATACTTGTAGGAATTTTTCTTGTTGGTCTTGATGTCCCTGTCAAGGTTTAATTCTACCATGGCTGTAGATTTCCCAATACTTATTTTTCCCAACTTATCTATCCCAGTTTCTATCCTCTGTAGGTTTCCTTTTTGTGTCTGAGTTTTTCCAGGAGCTTCTTGCTCATGTATACAGGCCTCCTGGAATTTTTGCCAGACTTCCTTTTTGTAAGGATACATCACTCCTAGAGTCCAAGACAGTGAGCTTGCTTCTCGTCATCCTCCTGCTGCAAGGATCTTGAACTGCACCATTTCATGGTCACTTCAGCCCAGGCTGCCATTGAGCTTTACCTTCCTTGTCAGCCTCTCTTTGTTGGTGAGAACAAAGCTCAGCACAGCACCTCTGCTTGTTGGCCCTTCTCTCACTTGGAGAAGGAAGTTCTCTGAAGTCATCAGTGTATGCTGGGAGCCTCCTGGACTACCTGTGCCCTGCTGTCCTGTCCCTACAACAGATGTCAGGGTGTTTGGAATCCCCCATGAGGACCAGGACTTGACATTCAGAAGAATGTGAGGCTGCTCCTGTCTGTCTATAGAGGGCCTCATCCACTTGGTCTTGCTGGTCAGACAGTCTGTAGCAGCCTAGCACTATGTCACCTGTCCCTGCCCTCCTTTTAATCCTGACCCATAAGCTCTCAGTTGGTCCCTCATCCATCCCCAAACAGAACTCCATGTACTCTACCAGGTCATTGACAGCCCCTCCTCATCTCTACTACCTGTCCTTCCTACACAGCCAGTGTCCATCCATTCCAACACTGGAATAATTCATAGCAGTCATCTCACTACATTCTCTGTGATTCCAGTAAGATCACAGTCCTGCAGACACATCATATCTCTAATTCCTCTTGTTTGTTCCCCATGTTGCGTGCATTTGCATGAAGGCACTTAGATATGACTCCCTGTGAAGCTGACTTACTAACAGCAGTGGTTGGAATTCTTTTGAACTGTCTCAGCTCTCCTGCTGACCTATGATTCCTCCCTAGACTGTGAGTATCTGTTGCTGATCCTGGCATAAGACTAGTAGGAATGAGATAGATTGAGGTTCCCCTCTTCTGGCAGCTTTAGTTTAAAGCAACACCACTCCACACCGCTGCTCTATTTCTCTGTCTTAAATTGATAACTTGTGTTTAAATGAAGGCAATGAAAAAGATTCTTTACAACTAGAACAAGACAAAAATTTAAAGGGGATTTAAGTCTTCAGCAGGACCTCATTATTAAAATAAAAAATGAAAAGGACAAGGCATGATATGTTGTGTTAAAGAGTTTGGAAGAAACACTATACTTGACAAAAAACCTCATCCCCTCCCCAATTTTTTTATTGATTCACTACACGAAGCATGAAATTCAAGAAATACTTGAATTTTATGAGCATTTTAATGTCAGTTTCTTCATTAAAGGTATCAGAGCTCATTGGAAAGGTTTAGTGAAGCGTAGGGATGCTCCAGTGCTATCTCTCCACCTTTGGCTAGGTATGTGGCCAGGCAAAGCAGGCTGAATCTGAAGTGAATTGCTTCTGCCCATTTAACTACTTCAGTACAGCCCCACCAGTGCTGCTCTACAGGAGAAAAAAGTAATGGCCAGCATAATTTTGAACTTGTTGATGCTGGTGAAAGAACACTCCTTAAGGAAACACTGCAAAATGTTGAATCCTGTCAGAAGACAAGAAGTGTCTGTGTATTCACAGAACAAATATCCTCTTGTCATATTTCTGAAACACTTTCCCCTGTTAAGTCCTACATGACTCTGGTTCCTGTGAACATCTTGACTAACTGATTTCTGTAGCTTGTCCAGCTGAAGTGAAGAAACTTCTGTGGTTCAGTGTAGAGGCCACAAGGTCCACGAGCACCCTGGGGACTGTGGAGATTTCCAGGAACACTTATGCTGACTGCTAGGGAGATGTCTCTTTCCTGCACGTGTGTTTGCAACATCACTAAGAGATTCAGATTCTCCTTTGTGAACGGTAAGCGCCATATAGCATCCCGTAGGCTATAAAACAGCAGGTGTTAACATTCCTTGTCAACCCCAAGACAAGTGTTACATATACTGGAGTGCCATCTACTGGCTCTTTTCCTCTGTAATCAAAAGTGCCAGCTTTGTGTATGTGTGTTACTTCATCCAGGACTATAATGTAAATTACATCCCAAGGAAGATCCCTCATTTCTCCCTCTGCATCGGGACCCCGATCCCCAGACACCTTCACACAGCTCCTAGACCTTCAAAGTCTTCATGCTGGTATTCAGGCCAACCCTATTCATACCTCAGCATCCTAGTTCTTCCCATTCCTTAACATCTCTGCTGCCTTTAAAGGTATCTTGGGAGAGCAGCTCAAATGCCTCCACTGAAACATTCAAACACTGTACACATAAGTAACAGCAAAACAGTTAATCAAAGAAACACAGGAACGTGGAATATTTCAGATCAGAAGATAGCCATAAGCATCATTGAGTGCATCTCCCTGCTCCTCTCAGAACTATACAGCTATACTAACTATACAACTAGAGCATTATCCATAATCTCCATGACCTCTGACAGACTTGGTGCTGTGACCACTTCCCAGGAGAGCATGTTTCGGTGACTGACAATGCTTTCAGTGAAGAATCTTTCCCTAAAGACCAATCTGAACTTCCTCTTAAGCAGATTTATTCCTCTAAAGTAGCTCTGGTTCCTAGAGAGAGGAAGTCAGCATCTCCCCCTCCACTGTTACACTTCAGTGGGTTCCCTCCAAGCCTTCATTTCTCAAAGATGCACAAGACAAGTGACCCCAATGCTCCTTTTAAGTCTTGCCCTCAAGTCCTTTTACCCTCAGCTTGGTCACCTTCCTCTGTATATACTACAGAGTTTGATGTTCATATATTGAGGTGCCCAGAATTGACACAAGATTCAAGGTGAAGCCACCCCAGTGTAGAGTGGGACAATCACATCCCTTGACCAGCCAGTGATTCTGTGCTCGATATATTCCCAGGAATGGTTGGTCCTTTTGGCTGCCACAGGACACTGCTGACTCACGTTCAACTTGCCACCAGTCCAAATATCCAAGTCTCTTTTTGCTGGGCTTCTTCCCTGTCTCTTATCTCCAAATTTGTACAAACGCCCAGGATTTTTCTGTCTCAGATGCAGAATCTAGCACTTGGTCTTTTTAAATTTCATATGGTTTATGATTGCTCAGCTCTCTAGCCCATCCAGATCTCTCTCTAAACCTCTCTACCCTCAAAGGAGTTCACAGTTACTCCCAATTTAGTATGGTAGGCAAAATCGTTAAATGAATTTACATTTGATTCCTGTGTCCAAATAATTTATAAAAAATATTAAAGAGCACTGGCCCTAAATGCCAACCTGTTCTAACCTCAATTAATAAAATCCTTTGAGCCCAACCTATCAGACAATTGCTTGCCCAAAGTATCATTGACTTGTCCACTGTGTGCTGGCCAATTTATCAGTACTGTGAGAGACATTGCTAATATTAAAAACCACACACATTTCCTGGCTTCCCTTAGTCAATTACTAAGGAAATAAAAGGAAATTAATGTAGTTAAGCAGTACATTCCCTTTGTTTACCTGTGCTGGCTGTGACCAATTATTTTGTTGCCTCTCAAATGTTTTTCAGTAGCTCAAAGATTAATCTTCATAATTTCAGCAGGCACTGTGGGACTGACAGGCCTGTAATTACTGGCCTTCCTTCTTTCCCTTCTTGAAAACTCGGGCAACATTTGCTAGTTTCCAGTCCACTGGGACATCTCCAGACTCCCAAGATGTTGAAAATAATGGAGAGAGATCATGTGATGCTATCAGCCAGCTCTCTCAGTACCCTGGAACAAACCCCCTTGGAGTGATTTATGTGAGGAAGCAAGTTTTGAACAAGTTTGGAGTTGACTGAGAGTGTATCTTGCCCCCAGTCATGGTCTTCCAACACAGGACACTGGGGGCACCAGGGCCCACCACTGGTGTTGGAGACAAGAGCTGAAAAAGGCTTTAATATTTTTGCTTTGTCTGTGTCCCTATTTATGACCAACCTTGTCAAGCAACAGACCAGTATTATGTCTGGTCCTCTAACTTTCCAAATACTTCTAAAGCCCTTTTTGTTGTCCTTCACAGTGCAACCTGAACTCTAATTGATCTTTGCATGCAGGAGAAACACAATTTCTCTGTACAACAGGGAACAAGCATTGCTATAGTTGCCCTGTGTTGCCTGTCCCTGATTTCAATGTCTGTACACCTTAATTTTCTGCCTAAGTTCTGAAAGCAGATCCCTGCTCAGCCAAGCTGATGTTCTGCCCTGCTAGCTTGACTTCTGACACTTTGAAATTGCCTGCTTCTATGAAATTGTCACTCATAAGAGTTGACAGAAAAGCAACCAGCCTTCATGGACCCAAGTAAATTCAAAAGCAGATCCACAGAAGACCTTACTAAGTAGTTCCTTCTGCACCCTGAAATCTGCTCTTCCTGTATCCTCTTTCTTTTCTTTCCCTTTCATTCTTACATAAGGAGTCTCCGCAGTGTCA